>NW_026000272.1:8479197-8485900 GCF_001458135.2 Marmota marmota marmota
CTAAGCAGGAAGTGTGAAATAGGCAGTATAACTATACCAGACTTCAAACTATACTACAGAGCAATAGAAACAAAAACAGCATGGTATTGGTACCAAAACAGGTGGGTAGACCAATGGTATAGAATAGAGGACACAGAGACCAATCCACAAAATTAAAACTACCATATATTTGACAAAGGTGCTAAAAGCATGCAGTGGAGAAAGGATAGCATCTTCAACAAATGGTACTGGGAAAACTGGAAATCCATATGCAACAAAATGAAACTGAATCCCCTTATCTCACCATGCACAAAAGTTAACTCAAAATGGATCAAGTAGCTTGATATCAAACCAGAAACTCTGCATCTGATAGAAGAAAAAGTTGGCTCTAATCTCCATCTTGTGGGGTCGGGCTCCAAATTCCTCAATAGGACACCCATAGCACAAGAGTTAAAAACAAGAATCAACAAATGGGATATACTCAAACTAAAAAGTTTTTTCTCAGCAAGAGAAACAATAAGAGAGGTCAATAGGGAGCCTACATCCTGGGAACAAATTTTTACTCCACACATTTCAGATAGAGTCATAATATCCAGAGTATAAAAAGAAATCAAAAAATTAAACAATAAGAAAACAAATAACCCAATCAACAAATGGGCCAAGGATCTGAACAGATTTCTCAGAGAAGGACATACAATTAAACAACAAATACATGAAAAAATGATCACCATCTCTAGCAATCAGAGAAATGCAAATTAAAACCACTCTAAGATACCATCTCACTCCAGTAAGAATGGCAGCCATTATGAAGTCAAACAACAACAAGTGCTGGTGAGGTTATGGGAAAAAGGGTACTCTTGTACATTGCTGGTGGGACTGCAAATTGGTGCAGCCAATCTGGAAAGCGGTATGGAGATTCCTTGGAAAGCTTGGAATGAAACCACCATTCGACCCAGCTATTCCCCTTCTCAGACTATTCCCCAAAGACCTAAAAAGAGTGTACTATAGGGATACAGCTACATCGATGTTCATAGCAGCACAATTCACAATAGCTAGACTGTGGAACCAACCTAGATGCCCTTCAATAGATGAATGGATAAAAAAAGTGGCATTTATACACAATAGAATATTACTCAGCACTAAAAAATAGCAAAATCATGGCATTTGCAGGGAAATGGATGGCATTAGAGCAGATTATACTAAGTGAAACTAGCCAATCCCTAAAGAATAAATTACGAAAATCTTCTTTGATATAAGGAGGGCAACTCAAAACAGAGCAGGGAGGAAGAACATGAGAAGAAGATTACCATTAAACAGGAACGAGAGGTGGGAGGGAAAGGGAGAGAGAAGGGGAATTGCATGGAAATGGAAAGAGACCCTCTTTGTTGTACAAAATTACATATAAGAGGAGGTGAGGGGAAAAGGGGAAAAAACAATACAGTATATGGGGTAGAGAGAGAAGATGGGAGGGGAGGGGAGGGGAGGGGGGATAGTAGGGGATAGGAAAGGCAGCAGAACACAACAGACACTAGTATGGCAGTATGTAAAAATGTGGATGTGTAACCGATGTGATTCTGCAATCTGTATATGGGGTAAAAAATGGGAGTTCATAACCCACTTGAATAAAATGTATGAAATATGATATGTCAAGAGCTTTGTAATGTTTTGAACAACCCATTAAAAAAATAAGATTCAACAACATGCCATCTCCTGACACTCACCTCATAGGCAAAATATCCCCAGATTAAAAGTAAAGGCTTGGGAAAAAATACCATTCACATGGATCTTGTGCATAAGCAAGGTTGCTATCCTCATGTCAGACAAAGCAGACAAAGTGGACTTCAAGTCAAAATTAATAAGAAGAGATAAAGAAGATCATTTCACACTGCTTAAGGAAGTCATACAACAAGAAAATGTGATGATTGTAAATATTTATGCCTTAAATAGAGCATCTATGTACATCAAACAAAACTTTCTCAATGTTAAGAATCAAATAGATCACAACATAATAACATTGGTAACTTTAAACATGCCTCTATCATCACTGAATACATCATCAAAATAACAATTAAATAAAGATGCTATGTTACTAAAAAATACAATTAATAATTTAGACAGAACAAACATATAAAGAACATGTCATCCACTGGTGAGAATACATATTCTCAGTAGCACATGGAACATTTTCTAAAATAGACTATATTTTAGGCCACAAAGCAAATATTAGCAAAAAATAAAAGTAATACCTATCATTCTATCAAATCACAGTGGAAATAAATTAGGAATCAGTGATAAGAGGAAAAAAATAGAAACAACTGTCTCGTTTGGAGACGAAATGAGAAATTTTTGAATGATGAATGGATACCAGAAGAAATAAGAGGAGAAATTTTTAAAATACAGGTAAATGAGAATAGCAATACAAGGTATCAAACTCTTTGGGACACTATGAAGGTAGTTTTAAAAGGAAAATTTATATCATTGAGCTCACAAATTAAAAGAATAGAAAGATTCCAAATATATAAGTTAACCCTATAAAACAGAGCCCTAAAACAAAAAGAAAAATAATAACACCCAAATCAGTAGAAGACAGGAAATAATTAAAATCAGAGACAAATATCAATGAAATTGAAATTTAAAAATCAATTTAAAAGAGAGATGAAACAAAAGTTGTTTTTTGAAAGAATAAACAAAGGCGATAAACCCTTAGCCAAGCTAACTAAAAGAAAAGTCATAATGAGAAAAGAAATATCACCACAGTACCACTGAAATTCAGAGGATTATCAGAAACTATTTTGAAAATATATACTCCAATAAGCTGGAAAGACATGAAGATGAAGACAAACAACAATAAGTGTTGGCAAGGATGTGGGGGAAATGGTACACTCATATGTTGCTGGTGGGACTTCAAATTGGTGCAGCCAATATGGAAAGCAGTATAGAGATCCCTTGAAAATCTGAGAATGGAACCATCATTTGACCCGGCTATCCCTCTCCTTGGTCTATACCCAAAGGACTTAAAAACAGCATACTACAGTGACACAGCCACATCAATGTTTATAGCAGCACAATTCACAATAGCTAAACTGTGGAGCCAACTTAGATGCCCTTCAGTGGATGAGTAGATAAAGAAAATGTGGTATATATATATATAATGGAATTTTACTGGGCAAAAAAGAGAACAAAATCATGGCATTTGCAGGTAAATGGATGGCACTGGAGAAGATAATGCTAAGTGAAGGTAGCCAATCCCCAAAGAAACAAATCCTGAATGTTTTCTCTGATATAAGGAGGCTGACTCATAATGGGGTTGGGAGGGGGAGCATGGGAGGAATAGATGAACTCTAGATAGGGCAGAGGGATGGGAGGGAAGGGCAGGGGATTAGCAAGGATGGTGGAATGTGATAGACATCATTATCCAAAGTACATGTATGAAGACACAAATTAGTGTCAACATGCTGTATATACAACCAGAGACATGAAAATTGTGCTGTATACGTATTATAAGAATTGTAATGCATTCCATTGTCATTTATATAAAAATAAAAAAGCTTAAGAGCCTGCTTAAAAAAGAAAAAAGAAAGATATAGAAAACTTAAACATCAATTTCAAGTAATAAAATTGAAGAGGCCACCAAAAGCTGCTTCCAACAAATAAATTCCCAAGACAGGATGGATTCTCAGCTGAGATCAACCAGACCTCTAAGGAAGAACTAATACTAGTCCTTCTAAACTTATTCCATGAAATAGAAAAACAGAAAATGCTGCCAAACTCATTCTATAAAGCCAGTATCACCCTGATACCAAAACCACAAAAAGACATATCATGGAAAGAAAACTTCAGACCAATATCCTTGATGAATATAGATGTAAAAAAAATTTAATAAGATACTGGAAAACTGCATACAAAATATATCAAAAAGATAGCACATGATAATCAAGTAGATTACATCCCAAGGATGCAATGTTAGTTCAACATATGGAAATCAATACATATAATTCACCTCATAAAATAGACATAAAGAATTACATGATTAATTCAATAGATGAAGAAAAAGAATTTGACAAAGAACAGTATCCATTCATGTTCAAAATACTAGAAAAACTAAGGATAGAAGCAACATATTTCAACATTATAAAGGCTATATACAACAAACCCAAGCCAACATCATTCTAAATGGCAAAAAAACTGAAAGCATTTTCTCTAATAGCAGGAACAATACAAGGATGCCTACTTTTACCACTTCTGTTTTTCATAAGTCTTGAAACATTAGCCAGAGCAATTAGATAGGATGAAGGAAATTTAAGAGCTATGAATAGGAAGAAAAGAGATTCAAACTATCTATGTTTGATGACAACATGGTTTTATATTTAGAAGACCCAAAACACTCCACCAGAAAACTTCTAGAACCCAAAAGTGAATTTAGCAAAATAGTAGGATACAAAATTTACAACCATAAATCAATCTTGTTCCTATGCTGAAATGATGAATCAGCTTAAAATGATATCAGGAATATGATCCCATTCACAATAATCTCAACAAAAACACTTGAGAATCAATGTAACAAAAGAGGTGAAGCAACTCTACAATGAAAATTATAGGATGCTAAAGAAAGAAATTGAAGAAGACCTTAGAAGATGGAAAGACTGCCCATGTTCTTGTCAAAATGGCCACACTACCAAAAGCCCTATGCATATTCAATGCAATTTCCATCAAAATTCCAAAGATATTCTTCACAGAACTGGAACAAGAAGTTATGAAATTCATTTGGAAAAATAAAAGACCTGGAATTGCCAAAGTAATTTGTAGCAAGAAAAGCAAAGCAGGAGGCATCATAATACCAGACCTCAAATTATACTACATAGCTATAGTAACAAAAATAGCATGGTATTGGCACCAAAACAGACATAAAGACCAAAGTAACAGAAAAGAAGATACAGAGACACACCTATATGAATATAGTTATTTCATACTAGACAACAGATTGGTGGGGCAGAGGCTGGGTTTGGAGGGCTGATCTGGGTTGGGAGATCCCAAAAGATGTAGAGACAGGGCTGAGAAACTGTTAAACACTAACAGAAACACTTTGACTTTACAGAAAGATTTATTTTTTTTTAATTTTATTTTTGATTCACTAATTTATCTACCATATTTGGAACAAGATGTTTTTTATGCATCAGTGTGTGGAGGACAATAATGTATGAATGGTGTTTTGCATTTTTGTTATATTCTTATGTCTTTAATTTTTTGTCTTTGTTCATATTCTTCCTCTCTCATCTATTTTCTTGGATTTTCTTTCTAACTGTTCTCCAACCACCAGCCAATCTCTGTCAGCTCCTCTTCCACTCTTCCTGCGAGTTTTTACTTCTAGCTTCTCTCTTCCTCCCTCATGAGTATTGCATACTACACTACCTTGAGTCTCTCATCCACCATTTGAAATTGTAAATCATTTTAACAAATATTCTGTTTGTACTATAGATAGTTATTAAACTCATCATTTTGGTTTAATGTGAGAAAGCAGTAGACACCTTTGAGGGAGCTATTATGTTTAAGACTATATATTGTATACACTGGGTACTGTTGATATTGGTCTCACCAGTAAAGCACAGGAAGCCTTCAGGGACATTATAGGTGTACAGGGTAGAATTTATCCAGCATTATATCCATACTTTTAGATGGGAAAACACACTAACAACATGAAAAAACAAGGGAATAATGTGCCCCAAACAAAGATGCTTCAACAACAGAAGCCACTGATAACACATTAGAAGAAATGGCCAAGAAGGAGTTCAGATTGTATATAGTTAAACTGATATGTGAACTAAAGAATAGTGTAAAGAGTGAAGTCAAAGAAAAAATAGCAGAAGTGAAAGACCACATCAATATAGAGTTAGAGATTGTGGGGGAAAAAACAAGCAGACATCTTCAAAATGAAGGAATCAGTAAACTGAATTATAAATTCAATAGAAAGCATCACAAACAGACTAGACCACTTGGAATATAGGACCTCAAACAACGAAGACAAAATATTTAATCTTGAAAGTATAGTTGAACATGCAAAGAAGATGGTAAGAAACCATGAACAGAACATCCAAAAATCATGGGATAACATGAAAAGCCCAAATTTAAGAGTTATTAGAATAGATGAAGGAGCAGAGATATAAACCAAAGTAATGCACAGTATTTTCAATGATGTAATAGCAGAAAATTTCCCAAACCTAAAGAATAGAATGGAAAATCAAATACAAGAGGCTTACAAGACCCCGAATGTACAAAGTTACAGCAGACCCACACCAAGAAACATTATAATGAGAATGACTAACACATAGAATAAAGACAAAGTCTTAAAGGCTGTGAGAGAAAAAAAATCAAATTGTATATAGGGGGGAAACCAATTTGGATCAAAACTGATTTCTCAACCCCAACCCTCAAAGCTAATAGGTTCTGGAATAATATATTTGAAGCGCTGAAACAAAATGGTGGACAAGCAAGAATTTTATATCCACCAAATCTAAGGTTCAGATTTGAAGATGAAATTAAAACATTCCATGATAAATCAATTTAAAGAATTCACAACTAGAAAGCCTACACTACAGAACATTCTCAATAAAATATTCCATGAGGATAAGTGAAGAAAAAAAAGTGAAAACCAGCAAAGGGAGGATCTACACCAAAGGTACATTCAACCAAATGAGAAACTAAGACAAATCAAAAAAAAAAAAAAAAG
>NW_026000272.1:8489524-8504514 GCF_001458135.2 Marmota marmota marmota
TATATATATATATATAATAGACTATTATTTTATATATATATAATATATTTTACTTATTTAAATATTTTATTTATTAAATAGTTACTTTAACCCTCTACTGCATCTTAACCTTTTTGCATTCGTACTTTGAAGATGCTTCTCTTTAAAATAATATTTTCCAATAGACTGTAAAAGTTAAAGAAAACTTCATATATGTGCAATTCTTAAATCTTTTGGAGATATATATATATCTCCAAAAGATTTAAATTCAGTAAAGTGCAGTAAAACAACCACTTCAATGTTTATAGCAGCACAATTCACAATAATCAAGCTATGGAGCCCACCTAAGTGTTCTTCAAGAGATGCATGGTTAAAGAAATTGTGGTGTATATATACACAATGGAATACTACTTACCTATAAAGAACACTATTTGGCATTCTCTGTTAAATATATTGAATAAACACTATCATGCTAAGAGAAATAAGCCAGCCCCCAGAAGTCAAAGATTGAATGTGTTCTCTGGTATACAGAAGCTAATACAAAATAAGTAGGAAGGAATTAGAAGGAAGATCATTGGAGCAGACAAATGGGAATTAAGGGAAGGGAAGAGGGATGGGATAGGAAAGACAATGGAATGAATCTGACCTAAATTTACTATGTACATATATGAATATACCACTGTGAATCTGATGACAAGACACTAATTAAAAAAATCAAACTAAGTAAATAGCAGAGAGATTAGAAGATTAGAGGGAAGAATATGGGGGAAAGAGGAAGGAAGGGGAAGTACTGGGGACTGAATTAGAATAAATTATATTTCATGCTTTTATAATTATGTCAAAATAAATCCTATTGTCATGTATAATTAAAAATAATCAATAGAAACATAAAAACAACATTGGGGGCAACCTTACTTTCTCCATTGCTTAAATATTTAAAATACATCACTTTCTTCTAAATTTCTTTCATGATACAAGCCTTAGAATAGATATTCTCATAATTGGGTTACATTCATTTTTATTGTTATCAATGGTTTGCAATTCATCACTACTTACTTCTCCATATGTAAAACTTGACTGATTGGGTTAACTATAGTTCAATTCTCTAATTAAACTCAAAGCAAAATAAGGGAAAAGTCAGGGTGGGACCTCATGAAAAGAGAAGGGAGATTAGTAGAGAATGGGGAAAAAAGGTAGGGAAGAACTGGAAAAGGGAGGATCATCCCAGATAAATTGACCAAATTATACTATGTGCATATATGAATATGTCTATCAAGCCCCAATTTAAAAATAATAAATAAATAAAAGAAAGACCAAAAGAGTAGAGGAAGAGGGAGGCAGGGAAAGAGAAAAAAGAAAGAGAGGGAATGAGGAAGCACTGTGGAGTGAAATAGAACAAATTACATTCTGTGCATGTATAATCATATAAAAACAAACCTGAACATTATTTTTAACTATAATGCACTCATAAAAACATTTAAAAAATAAAATACAAGGACACATTTTCACTAAATTAAATGCATACCCTGAAAAAATATTTTAATAGTAATAATAGCTTACAAGTACAACCTTAATTTAATAAACATAAACATTTTCTCAAAGAATCTTGGAATATTTTAGTAAAATGTCATTGTAATAAGATGCAAGAGTTAGAAATAAATTGTTGGAATGAGTAGGATACAAAGAAGTGTTTCACAGGAACTGCTATACATTCCAACACTTAGAGAAATGGAATTTATAATGAGTACATTATGTCTTTAAGACTGAGATGACTTATAGACATATTTGGGCACATTACCAAAGATGAATTAATTAATAACATTCCTAAAACATACATGGTATCTTCACAAATTTGTTGTATGTAGAAGTTTGTGTTGTCCTTTAAATTTATGAAGGATACGATGTATCATACATCAATCTCCATGTATTCTCTAATGTTAGGGAAAATAACTGGTTTGTTCTAAATATTTTACTTATTTAAATATTTTGTTTAGTAAATAGTTACTTTAACCCTCTACTGCATCTTAATCTTTTTGCATTCGTACTTTGTAGATGCTCCTCTTTAAAATAATATTTTCCAGTAGACTGTAAAAGTTAAAAGAGAACTTCATATATGTGCACTTCTTAAATGTCAGCTTAAACAGTGCCTAATAAAATAAAATTTTAAAAATAAATGTGAACACATATATTTTAGACAACCATGTTCATAAATCATGTCTTGTTGTATAGTAATCATATTTGGCTTCCCAATACTAATTCATTGATTACAAATGAACCTCCAATTTGAACTTCAAGAAAACATCGGAGGTAAGCATAGCAGGTACCAGAGATTCTCCTTCACAAGTGAAGAAACTGTGGCACAGAAATTCTACACAGTGCTAAAGATTCTACACATAATAGGTGATGATGCCTCTCGTGTCTGTTTCCTGAGGCAGTTATCATTTGACCACAATATTTAAATATTATTCAAGGTAAGGACATTTGTGCAAGTGAAAAGCTTGGGCAAATTGTATGTGAGGGTGTAGCAGAGATAACCACATTTAAAATTTTCAGAGTGATTGAGGGCCTAGGGTTTGGTCCAATTTTTAGTTTGATGTTGCCTTCTTCTAATATACTGGATTTCAGGATGACTTGTATGCATAAAAACATATTAAGTCATTTAGATATTCAGCAAATAGCAAGAAAGCACACTGAAGCTAGAAAGATTTATAATACAATGTATTAAAGATCTAGAAAATAATAGCTTTCATCAGAGATTAAAGGAATAAGATTCGTAAGCCAAGAAGAGAATAGAAGGGAGGATTTAATAACCGTTGTCCCATACCATCTGAATTATTATTATGAAGAAAAAAAACTTCCTTAATACATCAAGGATAAAATGAGAAGATGTAGAAGAGAGTTAGGTTAAAGAAATGATGTATCCTGAATGAAGCAGAGTTGTCATGCAAGATTCCTTTACTAGAGATCTTTAATAATAAGTTGGAAAGGATTTCAAATTTTTTTATTTATCTTTTAGGGAATTCCATTATGAAACTCTTCAAGGTAATGATATGATTAAAACTAGTCATGTTTATACAGAATTCTGGAAAAATTACTGACAGGGAATGTGAGTATCATAGAAATAATTAAGATGCTCTGTGATGGAATTGCTCTAATGTGAGTCAACTCCACATGGTTGCCTTGATCATGCCCTGATTGCTTGATCTCAAGAAATTAGTGTAACTGACAGACAAGAACCAGTAAAGAAGACAAAATAACAGAATTAGTTACATTCTGATTGCTCTACTCAAGTTACAGTACCTGGATATTCTGTTAATAATTATGACTACCCAAATGAAAATCAAACTAGTATTGGAATAGATCACATAAACTATTTGGGGGGAGGGGTATCAGGGATTGAACTCAGGAGTACTCAATCACTGAAACACATCCTCAGCTCTATTTTGTATTTTATTTAGAGACAGGGTCTCACTGAGTTGCTTAGTGCCTCACCTTGCTGAGGCTAGCTTTGAACTCACAATCTTCCTGCCTCAGTCTCCCAAGCTGCTGGGATTACAGGCATGCACAACCACATCTGGCTAAACTTTTTAATATATTATTTTTAAAATGTCAACTCTGTGGAAATGGTCTAAACTAGTACAAGGACCAATCCTATTCCAATCCCTTATATTCAACAATTTTGATAGTTTATTTGTGTCATATCTGTATGTGCATTGTGTGTGTGTTGCATTTTAATCCATTTCAAACTAAATTTTATATTTATTTAAGATACTTAGGCCCTACATATTTCAACACATGTGTTCTAAAACTAAGGACATTCCCCTACATTACCAAATACCATAATTCTATCTAAGAAATTTAACAGTAATTTCTAAAATCAATTTTGTGTGTGTGTGTGTGTGTGTGTTGTGCTGGGGATTTAACCCAGATATTCTCTATCATTGAGAAACATCCCCATCCCTTTTCATTGTTATTTTGAGACAGTTTAGTAAATAGCTACGATTATAGGCATGTGCCACCACACTCAGTATAATTTCCTAATATGCATTAATACCTGTTCTATATTCTGATCTCTCCTCTGTACCCCCAATGCTATCTATTTTCTTTTAAATGTTTTTATTTTTAATAATTTAAAACAGAATAATTTCAGGATTATTCAGAATGTTTCCATGTACTTTCATCTAGATTCCCCTGATGGCACTTTGCATAACCATAGTACACTTAAGAAAACCAGATATGAACATTAGTATGACTCTACTGACCTTATTATAATTTTATCAGCAATTAGGAAACATAAAATAATCATCACAGCATTGTGATATAGGTATTATCACAGACAAAGGAAGTGAAAAAAGGATAAAATTTTTATCCCAAGGTCATGGAGTCAGTTATTGTGATCTTCATAAGATTATTGTTGGTATCTAAAGTTCACACACTTTTTAATACACTGTGCTACTTTTTCACTAACATCATATGAACTGGAGCCAAATATATAAAAGAGGAAAAATTATAATTATATAATGACTTGAATAGTTCATCATTAGCAATTTATTTAATTTGGAAATGGAAATCCCAGATGCTTTCAAATATCATAAACACAGTTCATTAAGATGTAAGCATTTAAAGAGCTTTTATTATAAACCCTTATATTTAAAAAAATTGATAAAACTTACTTTATTCCTTCTTGTCTTTCTTTTTCATCCAAGCAAACTCCCCTTCATTTTTTGTATAGCTATATAAATGGTAGTAATCAAATCTGCTTAAAATACTCTAAATTTGTAAGATTATACATAGATCAATAGACAGATATTTTTAATCTAGAAATGGTAAACATGGAAAATAAAGTTTTTGAAATCAGAAAAGTGGGCCCCAGAAGAGTAACACAATTTTTGAAGTGTCACTTAGTAAGTGGAAAATATAGTACTGCAACTCATATTATCTGATTCTAGTAAAATATGTTAGTTGCATTAGGGTGCTTGGCAAATCATCTATAAATGTTTGTGAACATATCAAACTGTAATTATCAGCTAATTTCTTGAGGATAAAAAAATATTGTAATAAATCCTTGACATTAATAAGGAATATTTACCAAGATATATTTGAATCTCAAAACGTTCAGATTCTAGAATAATATAGCCCATAACACAGTAGCATATAAATTTTAAAAATGTTATCTCTTTAGACTATAAATGATTTAATATATACAAGACTAAAGTCAGTTTTTGCACCAAAATGAAAAGTTGATGAAATGGTTTCAGAAACCATTTTTTCTTTATTCTATATGGTGACACTGTGTGACAGACCTGGAGCCACTAATAAATTTGACATTGTATTCCTTCATTTAAATGCAACCTATTCTCAGGTTCAGAATCATAATTATTTGAGGTATTTTCCCTCTCTAGCACTGGCATTTTCTTTCTCTTCAGAATTCTTTTGTCTTTCCTGTTCCCTATAAATGAGAGGAAGAAAAAATATTTAAAACCACCAGTACTTTCTAGGTGGACTAGATTCTGTTAAAACTCTCAGAATGTTGACAGGTTTTATACATGAAAGTAGGCCAAGAACTGGTACAGTTTTAGGATTAATGGAAAGTTGAATTTCCCAGATGCTATGGTCTGAATGTTTGCATGTTCGCCACAATCTACATGTTCAAACCTAATCACTAATGTGAAGGTATTATGAAATATGGCCTTTGAGAGGTGATTATATCATTAATGGGATTACTGTTCTTATAAAAGAGGTCCTAGAGAGCTTGTTCCATGAGAGGAAAGAGCAATAAGACACCTCTATGAACCAGGAAGTAGGCCCTCACTAGATACTAAATCTGCCTAAATATTGGAGTGCCAAGACTTAAGAATGGTGAGAAATAAATTTCTGTTTTTTTATAAGCTACCCAGGTTTTGGTATTTTGTTATAATAGCCTAAATGGACTAAGAAACAAACCTTGTGAGAATGAAAATTATGAGGTGAAAGATAGATTTTTAAAAAGTCAATAAATGTGATGAGAAGTCAGAAATAGTGTGGTCTGTGAGAAATACCCAATGGCTGAAAATACCAAAGGTCTTTTAATAATAATAAACTCTAATTTGAAATAGCAATTTATTTGTTGTTTGATGCAACAATATGACCCTTTATTTACTGCATGCCAAAAATATTAAAGGTTTTCCATACAATGGTCCTATATTAATATTTGCTTTCCAAAGGGTAAGCAGACAGTCTTGAGCTTATTTTTGAATCAATTCCAATGTGGAAATAAGGCAGAAAATATTCAGAGTAGGGGACACAAATTAGGTAGAAGCAGGGAATTGTAGTCCAATGAAATTTTAACCTGCTACTGGAATTTGCAGAAAATCTTGACAGTAGTATTAGCTTTTCCACAGGAATGCCATTCATGTGTTTTGCTGGGCACAGTGGCACATGCCTTTAATCCCAGTGGCTAAGGAGGCTGAGGCAGGAGGATCACAAGTTCAAAGCCAGCCTCAGCAAAAAGTGAGGCGCTAAGCAACTCAATGAGACCCTGTCTCTAAATAAAATACAAAATAGAGCTGAGAATGTGGCTCAATGGTTAAGTGCCCCTGGGTTCAATCCCTAGTACCAAAAAAAAAAAAAAAGAAAAAAGAAAGAAAACATGTTGTCTTTAAATCATTATATGTGAGTTATTCATCATATGGATAATAGGACAAAACCAGGAACACTAGGTGGGACTGCAGATGTTAATTGGTTCACTAGACTTGCTACTAAGAGACTGCTAAGTACAATCACCACAGTATATATGAAACCCTGCCAAAAATGTTGTACAAAAAACTATTAGTCTTTTGCTTAGAAGAAACGTTTTAGTTTGATTCCATCCCATTAATTGATTTTTCATTTTAATTCTTGTGCTATAGGAGTCTTATTAAGGAAGTTGGGGCCTAATCTCACATGATGGGGATAAGGGCCTACTTTTTCTTCTATTAGACACAGAGTCTCTGGTTTAATTCCTAGGTCCTTGATCCACTTTGAGTTGAGTTTTGTGCATGGTGAGAGATAGGGATTCAATTTCATTTTGTTGCATATGGATTTCCAGATTTCCCAACATTATTTGTTGAAGAGGCTATCTTTTCTCCAGTGCATGTTTTTGGCTCCTTTGTCCAATATAAGATAATTATAGTTTTGTGGGTTAGTCTCTGTGTCCTCTATTCTGTACCATTGGTCTACCCATCTGTTTTGGTGCTAATACCATGCTGTTTTTGTTACTGTTGCTCTGTAATATAGTTTAAGGTCTGGTATAGTGATACCACCTGTTTCACTCTTCCTGCTGAGGATTGCTTCAGCTATTCTGGGTCTCTTATTTTTCCAGATGAATTTCATTATTGCTTTTTCTATTTCTATGAGATATGTCATTGAGATTTTGATCAGAATTGCATTAAATCTGAACAGTGCTTATGGTAGTATGATCATTTTGATAATATTAATTCTGCCTATCCAAGAGCAAGGTAGATCTTTACATCTTCTAATGTCTTCTTTGACTTCTTTGTTTAGGATTCTGTAATTTTCATTATATAAACCTTTCACCTCTTTCATTAAGTTGATATCCAAGTTTTTTATTTTTTTGGAGGCTACTGTAAATAGGGTAATTTTGCTTGTTTCCCTTTAAGAGAATTTGTCCCTGATGTATGAAAATGCATTTGATTTATGGGTGTTGATTTTATATCCTGCTACTTTGCTGAATTCATTTGCAGTAAATGGGTGGAGTTAGAGAAGATAATGCTAAGTGAAGTTAGCCAATCCCAGAAAACCAAATGCCGAATGTTTTTTCTGACATAAGGAGGCTGATTCATAGTGGGGTAGGGAGGGCGAGCATGGGAGAAATAGACAAAATAGAGCAGAGGGGTGGGAAGGGAAGGGAGGGGGCATGGGGTTAGAAATGATGGTGGAATGTGATGGTCATTATTATCCAAAATACATGTATGAAAACATGAATTGGTGTGAATATACTTTGTATACAACTCTTAGGGATGGTATTGTGCTTTTGGGGATGGGATTGTGGCTCAGCAGTAGAGCACTTGTCTAGTATGTGTGAGGCCCTGGGTTCAATCCTCAGCACGACATAAAAATAAATAAATAAAATTAAGGTATTGTGTCCAACTTCTTCTAAAAAATAAATACATATTTTTAAAAAATTGTGCTCTATATGTGTAATAATAATTGTAATGCATTCCGTTGTATTAATAAAAATTAATTAAAAATAAATAAATGAAAATATTAAAAAAACTATTAGTCAAAATCATGAATATAAGGCTGGGGTTGTGACTCAGAGGTAGAGTCATTCATTTCGTTGCATATGGATTTCCAGCCTAGCATGTATGAGGCACTTGATTCAATCCTCAGTACCATGTAAAAATCAAAGATATTGTGTCCACCTAAAACTTTAAAAAAATATTTTTGAAAAATCATGGCATTAGAGCAGATTATGCTAAGTGAAGCTAGCCAATCCCTAAAAACCAAATGCCAAATGTCTTCTTTGATATAAGGAGAACAACTAAGAACAGAGCAGGGAGGAAGAGCATGAGAAGAAGATTACCATTAAACACAGACGAGATGTGGGAGGGAAAGGGAGAGAGAAAGGAAATTGCATGGAAATGGAAGGAGACCCTCATTGTTATACAAAATTACATATAAGAGGAAGTGAGGGGAAAGGGAAAAAAACAGGGGTAGAAATGAATTACAGTAGATGGAGTAGAGAGAGAAGATGGGAGGGGAGGGGATGGGAGGGGAGGGGGGATAGTAGAGGATAGGAAAGGCAACAGAATACAACAGTCACTGGTATGGTAATATGTAAAATGTGGATGTGTAAACGATGTGATTCTGCAATCTGTATACAGGGTAAAAATGGGAGTTCATAACCCACTTTAATCAAATGTATGAAATATGATATGTCAAGAGCTATGTAATGTTTTGAACAACTAATTATAAAAATCAAAAAAAGAAAAATCATGAATATAAAATCTGCAGATCCCAGGGACATACTATGTAATTTTTATTTTGACATGTCATGACCATAGATAACCTGATTAGTTTCATAGAACATTAAATCAATGATCACCTATATACTTATAACTGTGCAACTACGAGTCCATTAAAACAAGCTTAGGCCTTATTTTTCACTGAAACTTACAACCTAATTGACATAAGAAATACTGCATGAAGAAAATATTGAATTCATATTCCCAAAGCTTAGATCATCTGTTTTATGATCTCAGAAAACCTCACAGTACTTTAAGCCATTGCATTTGTATATTTATTTGTGTGATATTTGAGTATTGCCTATTTAATCCTCCAGACTGTCAGGATCTGTGTCACTCTTGTGTCAGACTATTTCTGTCTTGTTCTTATCTGTAGCTTCAGTGTCAGCAAAGTGTTTGGTACACAGTAAGTGACAAATAGGCAAGTTGAATGAATGAACAAGAGAGTTTTAGGAACAATAGTGCTATCCCCAAATTATCTATGGCAGGCATAAAAATAAGTCAAAACAACTTGTTTATTTGTGGTTTAGCTAGTAAACACTGACAGAGTTTTAAAAGGAAAGGATTGATGATGAGAGTCATGCAAAGGTAAATTTCTTTTTGCCTGTTTTTTTTTTTAAGGAAAGGAAGTACCAAATATGTTAGAGGACAAAAACGAAAGGGGTCATGGAGTCTGGGAAATTGATTTTTCATAATAAATTACATTTCTCTTTTTAATTCCAAACAGATGAGAACTCATTGTCATCAAACATCAATTTCCAAACTATGCTGTGAAGCAAAAATATAGTGTCTCTGAAGTTTAATCAGGAATCATATGAAAGTATTAAGAGAACTTAGAAAGTGACTAACCACCATATTATAATAAAATTTTCTTCATATATTTGAAAAACTTCATCTTCCCTTAACCATTTCATCTTAAAAATCACACATCTTTTACCATTAGTCATCGGGTCTATTTTTTTCTTTTTTTTAAATCAATTTTATCCTTTCTGTATCCTATCTAGAATTTGTACCTCCTATGCAAAGGTCAGTGATCCTAATCAATCTAATTTGCGCATATCTTCAGACTAAGGCAGGACATTCTTTCTCAGTCATTGTATTTACCTCTTGCTATTCTCAATGTCACACTGACTTTTGATTCAGAGTTGAAATGCTGCTGATAGGTATTCAGTTTCATTCTGAAATATTTTTTCTCCCTTAACTTTAGGCCATTTTGTACATATCATAAGCAAATTTATTCCATTTGGACACATTTTTCCAATTTAGAATGATAATTGAAAATTGCATTTATGCTCTTCCAGAATTTTGAAAACTCAAAAAAAAATTATCTTAAAATCTTCTGGGCTTAACTTCAAATTCTTTATAGTAAGGGTCAATAAGGATACTGAATGTTCTCTAGGGCCATTCTTCATAATTAAGTATATGGCACACCGTCCAAAACTGACTCCAGGCTATCCTAATAGGCTATCCCTTATTTTTACTTAAAGTGGCATTGTTATTATCAATTTTTTATTAATGATAAATTTATGTGAAAAAAAAATCAAGAGCCCTACTGAAATTAATTCAAACCACATGTTTTTAGGTGATAACATGAAATTGATCAGTGTACTATTACTCAGGATTAATCTTTTCCTTTGGGATATATCAGCTCCCAATTTGCCCTTATTAATGCTGTAGGATGCCATGGCTTCCTAAAAATAATGGCTTGTGGTTTTCCTGGGATATATGCCAACTCCTTAAGTAGCCTAGAGTGACAGTTACCCATGCTTTTTGATACAAATTATGCTATTTAACTTTCCTCATTCAGACACAACATGAGAAAAATGAATGGCTTCCTTCTATATTTATTTGAGTAATAATTGATCTTTGTTGACCTAATTAATATTATTAAAAATAGCCATTCTCATTTAATATAATGTATTGCAGGGTACAAGTGAAATTCAAGTAAATGACATATTCCTGCTCCATTTTTGGATTAAGTAATCAACCTTAAGCTGAAGCCTTTCTAGATCAATGTTGTTGTACAGATTTAAGTGGCTCATTTGAACTAAAGTTGCTTCAAATTGTTTTCAGAATGACCAAGCTTATTTCAAGTTGCATATGTAAAGAAATGACTGATGGTCTCGCATGCAAAGATTGTACCAAAGATGCTCAAATGGGCAAAACACCATCTCTCTGTCTCACCTTGATATAGAGGCCCATTTCCTTTTTTGTCTTAAAAGGTTAATCCTGGAGCCATTTTCTACATCTAAATATACTCAACTACTGTCACAATGAGTAAGATTCCCACAAGGTCACATACAATTTATTTTCCCTGTTATATCCTTACTTCAAAGGGCAAAAAAGGTCACTTCACAACAACTTTCTTGTCATGAAACATTTCCAGTGAGGGAAAACGCATAATCAAAAGAACTCAGAGGCATCTTATATCCAATTCATGGAGTTGGAACAAAGCAAAATAAAGTGCTGTATGGTTTATTTGTAGATTGAGTAGATGATATTTTTCGAGGGAAATAAAGGGCGAGAAGTGGCCTCAATGTCAGCAGTGACTTTCGGAAGTTTTCATTTCATAACCTATTCCATGTTTGTCAGATAATATTTCTTCTCTGATATGGATAAGTAGGAATGTGACCTGATATATCCCTTTAAATTGTAGTTTAAATTATGTGTGTGACATTCTAGAGCATTTCTATATAAGAAGAGATTTGTGATTATGTGTACTATTACCCGGTCCTATAATCATAATAATTTATGTGGTATGAAAAGAATTCATACTTTTTCTTTCTCTAGCAAAGGAAATGTCATTGTATTTAAAAAAATTGAAAAGAGAGACATCAAGTTTTGCTATGTTTCTGACATCTGAATCTCTCCTCTCCCCACAAATGAGGTAGACCACCATTTTTATGCTACTCCTCATGGATTACAGTGTCAAACCTTCAAAGTCCCTCACATCTGCTCACTACTCAAAGCCCTCAAGTTAAAATGAATCTTTTCTTCTGGACCTTTAAGATAAGCTTCAGCAGGACACCTCGGACCAAGAGCTTTGACAGAGTCTAATCCCAAGAAACATGAGAATATCACCCAAGTGCTGAGGAGTAAACTTCGATCTCAGTCCTTTCAGCAGCCTGAGTTGTTTGGTGATTGCTTAAACTAACTCTTCTCACAGCTGAGCACACAGAATATTCTGTGGCAATTTAAAAGTACTGACGTCTAGAACCTATCAGTTTCTACTAAATTGAAATCTCTTGAGGGTGTTCTGCAGGCAGCTAAACTGTTTAAATGTGTTACGATTTGTTTGTTTGTTGTTGTTGTTGTTTTTTGTTTTTTTTTTAGTTTTCAATTGACCTTGATTCTATGGATTTTATGTGGTGCTGAGAATCCAACCCAGTGCCTCATACATGTTAGGCAAGTGCTCTACCCCTGAGCCACAACCGCAGCCCTCGTAAGGTGTTTTTAATGTGCATTACATTCAATGTGATGTTTCCTCAACTCTTTGGCCTAATGTTCAAGATGTTCCATAATCTCCTCAGAACTACATTAGTGCACATACCTTGTAATCGAATCTCCCTGGATGTTTCTGGGATTTGTCATTTTAATAATATGCAATAAACACTTATCTTGTCAATAAAACATGTCATTATTAGCATTTTTAATCACTACTTTGTATTTTGTTCAATGTGTCTGCCAAAATTTACTGCTGTTGGACACTGAGAATTTTTCTTATTTTTCACTCCTGAAAAACAACAAAAAGCAATCATGGAATTATTTTTATACATTCTGATTAGATTAAATGCACTTGAGACTATTTTGTGACTACTTCTCATTCTTCTTAACTATTTCTCCTTTTTTTTGATAAGTTGTAAAGTTCAGTTCTCAAAACTTGCTTTATATGTTTTGACAAGTTATTGGCTCACATGGATTTAAACACCATTTCTACACTGAGAAGTATCAGATTTACACATGCAGCTTGAACCTTCCACTGTCCTCCAGAGTCACATATATAGTCACCTGCTACACCTTACCACTTAGAAGTCTAATGAGTCTAATAAGCAATTTAAAATTAACATATCTAAAGCTAAACTTATGCTTTTTCAATAGAACATGTTACTCCTACAAATTTGTCTACATTTGTAAGTGTGAACTTCCTTCTTTTAGTTGTTCAAGCCCAAAAGCTTCAATTCATTCCTACTTCCTTTCTATAACAACCCAGGAAAAGTTGTTGGGTGCATCATCAATTTACGGTTGGTACAGAGTATCTGTAGGTTATGCACTGAAAATATTTGAAAGTAAGCCTGGCCAGGTGCTGGCATACAACTGTAATCCCAGTGGCTTTGGAGCCAGAGGCAAGAGGATTGCGAGTTCAAAGCCAGCCGCAGCAACTTAGTGAGGCTCTGAGCAACTTAGTAAGACCCTATCTCTAAATAAAAACTAAAAAGGACTGGGGATGTGGCTCAGTGGTTAAGCACCCCTGGATTCAATTCCTAGTATCTAAAAAGATAAAAAGCCTTTGTACCAAACATGTTCAGACTTTTTTTTTCATCATAATTATTTCCAAAACAATACAGTATAATAACTATCTACATAGCACTTCATTATATTAGAAATGATTTGAAGTATATAGGAAGATATGCGTGGGTTATATGTAAATACTCTAACACCATTTTATATGGAAGACTTGAGTACTTTGGTATCCTTGGGGGTCCTGAAACCAATTCTCCTTGGATATACAAGGATGGCTATACATCTTTAGTCCCCCTGAACTGCTAACACTTTAACACAAGCCAACATCGCCATCTGGAATTACTCCTGTAGTCTCCTAATTGGCCTTTCTTTTTCCACTGCAGTCTTGCCACCCAGTTAACACAGATGAAATGTGTCAGACATATAACATTTTAAATAAATGGGATCATGCAATGTACAGTCTGGTGTGACTGGCTATTTTCTTAGTGTCATGTTTTCAAGAACCACCCATGTTACTAATACTACTACTACTTTTTTAATTACCACTTCATTTGTGTTTACTGCCAAGTAATATCCTGTTATGTGGATAGATTATAGTTTATTTGTACATTCATCAATTGATGAACATTTATTTTGTTTCTACTTTTTCACCATTATGAATAATGCTTCCATGTATATTTGTATACACAAGGTTTTGTGCGGTGATTTCTTTTTCCATTTCTCTTGGATATATGCCTACAATTGGAATTGCTAGATCATATAGGAGCTCTAAGTTTAACATTTTGAGGTACTGCCATAAGGTTTTTCCAAAATAACTGTACATTTTTCATTGTTATCAGCAGTGTATGAGGGTTCAGTCTGGAAGCTTTTGATATACAATATCAAATTCTACTAGTGAAAAGTGGAACTTACTTGAATCTTGTACAATGTGTGAGAGTTCTTGCTCTTTTGAACACTCTTGAATAATGCATAATATAATTTTTCTTATTTTTATAGTTTTATAGTTAGAATGTTACTTCATTTTTGTTTTAATTTTTATTAAATTGTATTACTAGTGTATTATGCATGGTCTTTTTTTTGGCCATTTATTTAATTTGTGAAATTATCCCATGTCATTTCCTTTTTTCTTTTTGTGTTATTGTTAATTAATCTTTTGAAGTGCTTTTACACAAAAAAAATAGCTATTTGTCAATCACATATATTATAAGTATTTCCACTTTGAAGAAAGAAGTTCCTATTTTTAAAATGATTTTAAAATTATACCATTAGACATTCTAGGGGCATATTAAATAGAATACATACATAGAAAATCACCTTTAGCTTATATATTCCTCTACTTTTTCTCTTTTTATTTGATATGGAATCAATGTTGATTTGTAATCTGAGGTAGGGATCTAAAATTTTTCTATTATACACTTTTTCAAAAGCTGTAAAAGAGGTGAAACAAAGGTACTTTTTATGTTTAAAGAAATAACAAAATTTAACGAGCCAGACCATATAATGTTAACACAGTAAATTCAAACGCTATATATATATATATATACA
>NW_026000272.1:8513011-8532084 GCF_001458135.2 Marmota marmota marmota
ACTATATATATATATATATATATATATATATATATATATATATATATATATTATGCTTGTATATATATGCATAGACATTAAATATGTTTGTAAGACACTTTTAGGTATGAATTATAAAGTCATATTTTATAGACTGTTTTTAAACAAACGAAATGAAAAATAAAACTAGTAATGATTATATCACAGCAGCATTTACAAATAGATATTTCTAAAGTGCTTGGGAAAAAATTCAATTGTTCAAGGAACTTTAACAAACACAACAAACTTCTTTATTTTAATAATTTACTTAGCATATCCTTTATGGAAAATACAAAGATAAACTTTTGCTAAACCCATACATAATTATAGATTTGCAATAATGAGTCTTAATCCGTGATGTGACAAATCAGTCTCCCACAGTAAGCATTTTGAAGATATTTTACAGTTTGCATCAACATTTAGCTCAGGTTATCCATAATAAATAATTGTTTTGTTTTATTTTAATTTTATTTAACAAAGATGTCTTAATACTTGCTATGTGTCAGGCGCTTTTCTATGTGCTTTACAAATATAAACACAATTAATCATTTTAATAACTCTTGAAGTGGAAACTATTATTATCCATGTTTCACAAATGAGGCCATGAAAGCTCAGAGTAGATTTCAGTAAATTTCTCAGGGTCACAGAACTGATAAACGGTAGAACCAAGACCCAAACCCAGGAAGCATGGTTCCAGAGTGCTGACTCTGAACCACCAACTGAAATGTCTCATGTGATATTCAATTATCACACTCCTTGTTCAAATCAGAATAGAAAAATGAATCTTCACATCTCTGCTCCACTGCTTCTTGCCTGTGAGACTGGATCTGATATGATTAGCAACTACTTCTGAATGTTTGACTTGATAAAATATTAATTCTTACTTCCTAGTCTCAATTTTTGTTTGATTTGATTGGCTGCCATTTGGAGAAAATGCCAAAGTTTATATCGTTTTTATAAGAGGATAAATGTAGGATTTCTTTTTTGTTGTTGCTGTTGTTTGTTTGCTTGGTTTTAGACTAAATAAATATGCACTGGTGTTGAAGAGGCCTGGGAGTGCAGGCTACGCCCAGGTCAACTTCATGCCCAGAAACACTGTTTTCTCTGTGTTCCCCATCTATAGGGTTGCCTCCTGCTTATCCTGTGGTCTCAGGTCAGGTAACCAGTGACTTCCTCAGGGAGTTCAGAGAGGCCTTTCCTTGCTCCTTAGCTGAAATCACTCCACCCAACACTCATGCATGCAGTATTGTGTGTGTGTGCGCACACACACACACACACACACACACAATCCCTGGCTATCACAGCACCTTGTTGTTCCTTGTAGCACACTATTTGCTATATTCAATCATGCTGTTTATTCCCTTTCTTGTTCCCTCCACTCCCAATATAATCCCCACAGTGGCAGGGTCTTGTCTGTTTTTATTTATCTCCATATTCTCTCTGTCTCTCTAGACATATCAACAATCCTTGATACATATGTTTTTGAATAATGGAGTAAGGAGCTTGAAGAGTAGAATTTCACAAAGCAATGCAAGCACTCACTGCCAGGAATGAAGGAGACAGAGCAGGGAGAGATGAGCATGCTGCACAACATGGATGTTTCTGTTGGAAGATGAGTGTTTAAACATTCATCCTCTACACGAGTTCACACTCAACAGGAATATTAGGAAGCTCTTCAGGTAACTTTCCAGGAAGAGAGGTAACACACGTGGTGGATAAATCAGAACACCTGAGGACATATTGATCCCTTAAAGACAGGGCATTGCTCATTGCTAACTTTTCTACTTTATCCTTAATTTAAATCAATTTTTCGTCAGACAGAACAAGTAATACTCACCTGTCTTTGAATAGTCCCTGAAGCAGTTACTGTCCATCATAGAAATGTAATCATTCTTCTCCCAGCTTGAATGATTCCAGCCAAATCTTCTTCTTTACATTTCATTCAAATTCTGTAGTCCTTTAGGTGGCTTCTCTTAAAGCATTTTTCATGTTAGACTTTAGGACTGAGGAAGAGAGGACAGTCTGTGTAGACTCATACCAGTCTCCTTTTTTGCCTTTAGCCTTGCCTTTGAGCTTTCTTGGATTTGTAGTGTTTGCACTTTCAAGCTTCCTTTCAAAGGAACAATCCACAGCAAGCATCCATTTTCATTGTTTGTTCTGAAACTTATTTCGAATCATTCTTAACAATATGGCCTCCTGAATTTCTCACTCTGCAGGGTTGGTATCTGTGGGATTAACTGACTGTGACTCCAGTCATGTGCTCTCTTGGGGCTACGAACCCTGAATGAACATTTGTTTTTCAGATTTACTTTCCTCTTTAGAGACAGTTGGAATTGATTTTTTTTTTCTTTTCCTTCCAGCAATCATTTGCTACCTTTCTTCAAATATAATCAGTCTTCTCTACAAGATAGTGAAAACAAAGTGGGAGTTTGCATGCCATTAACTCTACGAGGCTCCTATTCTTCACAGTGTGTTCCCTGACTTAAGTCAGCCATTTTAAAAGACAGTAAGGAATTATAAGAAAGGGATGCCTTGAGCAAAAAAAGAGAAGGGTATTGATGAGACAAAAGAGATATACTATAACAGTGATGACTGAGTAGATCTGACTACTAGGAGTGAAAAGAAAGTTTTACTCTTTTTTGTTTACAAGAATATTGTTGACTATTAGAACCTAAGTTTTAAATTTCCTATCATCCGGAAAGATAAAAATAGAAGATACATAATATTTGTGACAGTTGGTAGTAGAAGCAATATATGTGATATAAGATGAAGTGTTTCCATCTCCAACATAAACAAAAGGTTAGCAAGTCTCTTAATTGATGTTCAATTATTCTTCCATACGAAAGAGAGCTGTTGTACAGGTTGTAGGTTGTTAATTTGAGATATTTTTATAATGTTTAGGAGATAGTTTTATTATATATGATAGATTTATATCATGGAAGAATGTTTAATTATATTGAATTACTTTTTATTATCCATTGAAGATCCTTTTTATTTAACATATAGTTAATTAATTTAACACATAATTATTGATTACTATGTGCTGAGCATGATGAGTCCAGATACCAGAGGGATAGCAATAAATATAATAATTGTCAAAATCACACTTGTTCTATTGGATAAATACAATGAACACAATAAATAAAGTATATGGGATGTTAGAATATGATAACTTTTTTTAAGAGAGAGAGAGAGAGAGAAGAGAGAAAGAATTTTAATATTTATTTTTTAGTTTTCGGCGGACACAACATCTTTGTTTGTATGTGGTGCTGAGGATCGAACCCGGGCCACACGCATGCCAGGCGAGCGCACTACTGCTTGAGCCACATCCCCAGCCCTAGAATATGATAAATTTTGTGTTGTAACAAACACATAGGAGTATGGAGAATCAGAAGGGCAGGGGTGTAGGCAGAGATGCAGACTGCAATTTTAATTGGAGTATTCAGAGTACTCCTAAGTATGAGAAACTTGAAGATATGAAGGAGATGAGGGAATAGTAATTACTTGTCTATTTTTAAAAGTTGTCTACTTTTTTTTTTTTTAAAAAAAGGCCCTAAAATGGGAGCATGTCTGACATATACAAGGAAGCAGAGTGGAGTGAGTGAGGAGGCAGAATACTTCAAAATAAGATCATAGTGAAGGAGGATAAAATAGTAAAATGACCAGGCATTCATGATAATGAGCCCCATTTGCCTACACCTGGGGACTAACCTGTGGACATATTAATGGCACCACCAAGACCTGTTTCAAATGTAAAAGACCTTGAGGCTCACCTGTGGGAACCCCTCCAGCCAACTCCTTAGACCCAGAGATGATGGAAAACAGAAGGTGGGGGTGAACCCAGATGGAAATTATAAGAAGGAAGGTGGGTGTGATACTTTTTCAATTCCTATTTAACATAGCTTTTGCTCCATGCTTTACCCAGAACCATATATAAACTTTTAAGCTGGAACACCAAAATGAATTTTTCTGTTACTAGGCCCCCTCTCACATGGTGCAAGTTCTATCTATTCTTTCTTAAATAAATCCTGCTCCATTTACTCTTCCCTTCTGTGATTGTCCATGGTTTTTATCCTTCAAAATTTGTAAGACAAGAACACAGAGGAAATTGGCAAAGCAGCGAATAGTCCCATCTCAAAACTCTGGTTTCAAGAGCAGTAACAGGAACCTGTGGGAAAGTAGAAGGCAGGACTAGCCAGGGCATCGCTTCTGATGAACCAGCAAATCCAAATGCAGAGCTATTGCTGGAAATTCTTCCCTCTGCACACTGTGGCCTAATACAGGAGGAAGTCTTCTGGCTGGCCACAAGTTCATAGAATTGCTTTGATTTAAATCCTTTAAATTTCATTGGCACAGAGATTTCCAATACTGTAAGATAATCTGAAAGTGACCAAACCAGCTAAAAATCTAATAGAATATACTAATCATTAAGTCACATAAAACTTCTGCTCCTTATCCTTTTTTTCTGAGAAAAGTAAACAACCAAGCAAACAAACAAAACAACAATGACAACCATCATAATATTATGTCCCTTAAAAGGCTCAAATATTAAGTTGTATCAGTCATTTTGTATGCATGTAAGTGACTAGCTTCATCAGCACATTTCCTGAAGATCTGTTGTTGCATCTCTAATTCAATGAGGACTGATAAAGTTGATGTAAGAGCAGGACACAAATGGGCTTGTGGGGTGTTAATGAAAAAAAAATATATAAAGCTACTTCTGAGAGGTCAAAGGCAGTAAAGGTCAACTTTGTCGGTTTTGGAATCCTGGATAAAGGCTGAATATGTGACTCCAAAATGGTCTCAATAGCATGGTCTTCACAACATGAGCAGTTGTTAAGCTGGCTTGTCTTATGGTTCCTCAAATCTTCCCTTAGTATTAAGCTTTGTTTCTCTAAAGTGAAATGTGTATGAAGACTACTAATCAAACTTAAGTTGATTAAAGGATCAATACCGAATGATATGGGGTAGAAATATGAGATAGAAGATAAGAAAAGCTGTTTGCTTTGGGGGAAACTGAAAACCCTTCTCTGTTTAAATAAGCAGTCTCCTCTGCACAGCTCATTGAAAACTCGATTTTATAGAATGTAGTGATGCCTGATTCCAAAATTAAAAGAGCAGACACTTCTCAGAAGATGATATACAATGGATCAATAAACATGAGAAAAGATGTTCATCATCTCTATCAATTAGAGAAATGCAAATCAAAACTACTCTAAGATTTCATCTCACTCCAGTCAGAATGGCAGCTATTATGAAGACAAGCAACAATAAGTGTTGGCGAGGATGTGGGGAAAAAGGCACACTCATACATTGCTGGTGGAACTGCAAATTGGTGCAACCAATATGGAAAGCAGTATGGAGATTCCTTGGAAAACTGGGAATGGAACCACCATTTGACCCAGCTATCCCACTCCTTGGTTTATACCCAAGGACTTAAAAACAGCATATTAGAGGGACACAGCCACATCAATGTTTATAGCAGCACAATTCACAATAGCTGAATTATGGAACCAAACTAGATGCCCTTCAGTAGATGAATGGATAGGGAAACTTTGGTATATATATATACACAATGAAATATTACTCAGCATTAAAAGACAATAAAATTATGGCATTTGCAGGTAAATGGATGGAGTTGGAGAATATCATGCTAAGTGAAGTAATCCAATCCCCCAAAAGCAAAGGCCAAATGTTTTCTCTGATAAGTGCATGCTGATCCATAATGGAAGTTGGGGGAAGCATGGGAGAAATGGAGAAAATTTAGAAAGGGTGGGATGGGAAGGGAAGGGACATGGGGGTAGGAAAGATGGTGAAATGAGATGAACATCATTGCCCTAAGTACATGTATGAAGACACGAATTGTGTGATTCTGTGTACAACCAGAGGCATGAAAATTGTGTTCTATATGTGTACTATGAATTGAAATGCATTCTGTTGTCATGTGTAACAAATTAGAACAAATAAATAAATACATTTAAGGAAAAAGAAAGCCAATTAAGCTCTTTAAAATAAATTTGTTGTAATTTTGTTTTCTGACATTCCCTTATTGCAGTGGTCAACCTCCTTCATTACAATAATCCATTCATATTTCTTTGCATAGGCTGCATGTTTATTTTACACATCTAAGTAAAACACAACAGACCCCTGAGTAGAAAAAAATCAGAGAAGAAAATCATTTTTGCTGGACTAATACCTAATGCCATGCTAATCCTTCACTAAAAAATGGGCTGATTTTTTTTATCAGTTGATTTCTTGAGGACAAAAAGTGTGTGTGTAGACATGCACACACATCCTAGTACATGTACTTCAGCACTCCCATGCCTATGTCTTAGGATAAGGCCTTATAAAGAAATCTGGGTAAGAACAAAAGATTAAAGAAAAAACAGTAGAAGTAAACTTGGCATACAGATGTTAAGATCCTGTCACACCTCAGACTGGGACACATAAGCCCTAAGAGAATAGGATTTAGATTTTTCTCATTTTCATAGTAATGCAATGTGAAGTTATTTTTCTCAGACTTTAATATATATTTTAACTGTTTATCGATTAAGTACTTATACTGCATACCATGTTTTTCAATGGAATTATGAGCCATTTCTTGCTAATTGTAATTTTTTAAAAAATGTCTGAAGTTTACCTAATAGAGAATAACCATGCAAAATATTTTAGAAGGTTGGTTGTTCAAATGATTTGATGCAAATAACTTCTCAGAGAAAACGTGGCAATACTATGATTTCAAAAGGAAAACTAGCATGTGTATTTCACAAATGCTATTTTTTTCTACAGGCGTGTCTACTAACTTCAATTCATTTCAAGGGTTAGAAAAAAGTCAGTTGTATCTCAGTCTTGCAATTCAAACACCATGTTGTCATTTTTTCATGTTGTGGTTACAGTATCAAACTCTCTAAATCCATAAATCCTCTTTCATTTTTTGTGACATTTGTTATATTCTTTAATCTTCCACTTTGCTGTTTTAATGTTCTTCTCCAGACTCCTGACATTAATGCAGCTGAGTTTAAGGGTCCACTTCAGCTGCTGTCAGAGAGATTTCAAATCTACTCTTCCACAAGGGAGTAGAAGTCCACCAAATTTGCTTCAATTTGGGGAATTATTATTTAATTTTGTAAGAGTTTGCCCAGAAGTTAACACAAGAAAGAACTTAAATCAATACTCAGAAATGTCACAACCTAGAATTATATACCAGTTAAGAAGAAATGTGATTTCAAAAGGCCACTTAAACAAACTAATTATTGGCCACCAAATGAGAATGCATCAAAATGAGTTAAAATAGATAAAAATCAGTAGTAACCCTATGTTCATCTCAAAAGGATTGACAGAAGCAAAAACAATGAAAAAATCATTAAACTGTGCCAAAATAGCCTAAGACTGACAAGGAAGGAACATCTAAAGCAATCAATTTTCTTCAGTGAGGCTGGAACTCTTTTTAGTATATAACACAGAAAACAAATCATGCCAAAAAAAGAAGCAGTGGCACTAAAGATTTTCTTCTCTTTATCATTCTTAAATTGATAACAATGTCTCTACAGTACTGGCAGTAAGAAAAGCACCTGCCCGTCAATCAACGTAACTAGAAACATCAAGATATGTCAGATATGAAGGACTCCCTGTGCACAGGGGGCCACACATTTTTACTAGCAGAGTGACCTTGATGAAGTCACTCTACATCACTATATTTTATTTTTATTACATGTGTGAAATGTAGATAAAAATAGCCACTTGCGGTATTGTTATATAGATTGAATGAACACATCTAACTCTCTTAGAACAATACCCAATCTGTACTAAGCCTCCGTTTAAATTGGCTAACCTCACAAGTACACCACCATCCTTTTGATTACAGACCAAGAAAGATATACATTAGAGCGTGATCCATAAATATTTAGAATTTTAAGTGATTTCACATCCCCGAAATGTTTGTTGTTTTTCAGTGTGTGAAGACAAATACTTAAAAGCAATAGAAGTGGTATCAGCAAAGACAGCAGAAGAGGGAAATCTTTAAATTCAGTTCTTTACAAGAACAACAAAGAAACTAACAGAAAGTGTCAGAATCAGTTTCTCAGAACTCTGAAAATAGTGCTAGATAGCACATGTGAAATGATGAAATTGGACACTTAATCATATACATAAATAAACTCAAAATGGGTCAAAGATGTCAATTTAAAGGCTGAAACCATAAAGCTCTTAGGAGAAAACAAAGGTATATCTTCAGGTCCTTGGATTTGACAATAGTTTCTCAAATATGATACTCACAAAACAAACAACCAAAGTAAAAATAGATACCATTTGGAGTTCATCAAAATGTAAAAGGCTTACACATAAAATAAGTATCAAGAAAGTAAAAAGACTCTATCATGAAAGTGAATAGGCTGGAACTGATGTCTCTGGGCTTCCTTTTTTTGTACATACTTTGACAGATAAGAAGGATGGATATCTCCTGGGATCTGAACAGGCTGAAAGAGAGAGTATGTGTCACATAATATATGTTTCTTTAAGTTGTGAGGACTGTAATCACTGTATTTTCAGTTTTCTCTCCAATTTTACAGCATGGGAGAAGATATTTGCGAATCATACATGATAAAGGTTTAGAATTGATGATATATAAACAACTCCTATTCATTCATAAAAACAAAAATAATTAAAAATGGGCAAAGGACTTGAATGGACACTTCTTGAAAGAAGATATACAAATGGACAATAGCACAGGGTAAGATGCTAAATGCTCAAAATCTTGACATTAAGGACATGAAAATCAAAAGCATTTTAGATCTAATAGAATTACCAAAATAAAACATGGAGTACAAGTGTTGGTGAGGCTATGGTGACACTGTAACCCTTATACATGCTAATGGGAATGTAAAACTGATTCAGCAGATGTGGAAATAGTCTGGTCTTCTCAAGAAGTTTAATACAGAAATACCACCTGACCTAGAAATTCCAGTAGTAGAACAACCAAAAAGTTCATCAAATAAAGAAAGATAAGAAAAATATGATAAATATGATAAATCCAGGAAAGGAATTATTATTCATCCAGAGAAAAGAATGAAATACATATTGTAATATGTATTAATCTTGCAAATAGTATTCTAAATTTAAAAAATTAAATAGCAAGCTGTATATTGTACATTTTCATTTATATAAGATATCCTGGATTGGTAAACCCATAGAAATAGAAAGCAGATTTGTGGTTTCCAGGAGCTGGAGGGACATGGGATGGGGGAATGGAGTTTCCCTGGTTACTGAGTGAGGGCTCTCATTTTGGGATAATGAATCTAGATATTGGTGATAGCTGTACAAAATGCAAACATACTAAGTTCCACTAAATTATACACTTTAAATTGCTAAAATTGTGACTTGTAGGTCACTTGACTTTTACCTCATTAAAATATTAACACCAATATATCTTTTAATTTGGGGAATTCATGTTTTCAGTGATATAATATTAAAATATATATTTTTTAAATTCCTATACCTGAACATCTTTCTCTCATATGTCTCTGAGATAAACTGTCATAGAATGACAGAGTGGAAATAAGTTTCAGCTAACAAGTCATCAAAATTTTTGTTTTTAGCATCCACAGCACACTCAGGAGTCAATAGTAAACATTGGGTGCCATTAAGGGCAGCATCACCATTTACATGTTCATAGCTCTTCACAGTTTACACTGTGTTTTCATCTTTTGCATTTATCCTCCAAACCTGGGAGAGTAAAGTTCTACATGCCCTGAATACTATGGCTCAGTTGTCATAGTTTCATTTTAGTTCTTTAAAATTTTGGGTGTTTTAAAAATTCTTAAACCACTCTAGCACTCTCTCTCATAATTTCCTTCTTGGTGAAGTATACATTTTTTTTGTAATTAACACTATACTTTATTTATAGGCCACATATATGGTGAATTTAATCTTCCAGATTCCAAAGTATTAAAGAAGTTCCTTGGTTTCCATGACACCCTAGAGGGTTGCTTTATATGAACATAGATTGCCAGGGAAAACAAAAATCAACTTTCTTTTTATGCTGGAGCCAAGAAACTGTGCTGAAAACATAATAGAATGCATGTTCTTTACCCAAGAGTCAAAGTTAACACATTTCATTTCTTTTAACAAATTCAAAGTAGATCAAGGACTGAGGCATTAGACAAGAAACCCTACACCCACTGGAAGAAAATGTAGGTCCAACACTCAATCATATCAGCTTAGGAAGTGACTTCCTCAATAATACTCCTAAAGCACAAGAAGTAAAACCAGGAATCAAAAAATGGGATGGAATCAAACTAGAAAACTTCTTTACAGCAAGGGGAACAATCAAGAGCATGAGGTGAAAGCCTAAAGAATGGAAGAAAATCTTTATCATCTGCACCTCAAATAAGGCATTAATCTCCAGGATATATAAAGAACTCAAAAAGCTTAACACCAAAAAAAAAATCAATTAATAAATTGGCAAAGGAACTGAACAGGCACTTCACAGAATAAGAAATATGAATGGTCATGAAAAAAATATTCAACATATCTAGTAATTAAAGAAATGCAAATTAAAACTACACTGAGATTCTATCTTACTCTAGTCAGAATGGCGATTATCAAGAACACAACTAAAAATACATGTTGGTGAGGATGTAGGGAAAAGGGTATACTCACATATATTATTGGTGGGACTGTAACTTGGAAACCACTCTGGAAAACAGTATGAAGATTCCTCAGAAACTTGGAATGGAACCACCATTTGACTCAACTATCCCACTCCTTGGTTTACACCCAAAGGATTTAACATCAGCACACTAGAGTAACGCAGCCATGTCAATGTTTATAGCAGCTCAATTCACAATAGGTAGACTATGGAACCAACCTAGGTGTCCCTCAAAAGATGAATGGGTAAAGAAAATGTGGTATATAGACACAATGGAATATTACTCAGCCATAAAGAAGAATGACTATGACTTTTGCCAGAAAATGAATGGATCTGGAGACTATTGTCCTAAGTTAAATAAGCCAATGCCAAAAAAACAAAGTTTGAAGTTCTCTCTGATATGTGGGTGCTAATATACAATGGTTGGGGGGAGGGAGAATAGAAGCTCAGTAGATTAGACAAAGGGGAATGAAGGGAAAAGAGGGGAAAAGGAATAGGAAAGACAGCAGAATGAATCTGACTTAACTTTTCTATGTACATATATGATTACAATACAGGGAATCTCCACATCATGTATAATCACAAGACTGGGATTGTAATTAGAATAAGATATTCCATGTTTGTATAAATATGCAAAAATATACTCTACTGTCATGTCTAACTAAAAACAACAAATTAAAAAATGTTATTTGAAAACCTACTATGAATTAGAGGTTTAATAGAGAGATGAATAAAATATCATCCCCTACTGATCTAAGAGAAGGTGAAGAAAACTTTAAAATGTGATTTACAATGAGTGTTGACTTTATACACACAAGCCCAGACTTAGATGGTTTTTTGCTTACTTTAATGCCATGATGTCAATATCTTAAAATTCTTAATATTTACTTCCAAAGTACAATATTTTAATTTTTTAAATTAATTGTGCAAATTACATAGCTGCATCTATTTATAATAAAAATGATCTTCAAGACAGGGACCACAAGTTATGGGACCACAGAGATAGGGGTACTATCTGCCTGGGGGTTTTGGGAAAATGTTTGGTCTAAACCTTAAGAAATTTCACCACACAGAGCTGGGGGAGGCAACATATACAGGAGATTAGCATGTACAAAGTCCCAGCTGTGTGAAAGAAGTATATATATGTGATCATGTGAGTTTGGGAATGCTACTTTGAGAATGAAGTTAATTTAGGGGTGTAGTGATATCATGACCATCAGACATAATGTTAGGGAACTAAGATTTCATCCATAAGTACAATAACAAATCTTTACATGATTTGTACATACAACATAATTGTGCCAATCTAATTAGTTGTATTCTTGTTTTCAGTTCTTGTTCTTTCATACTGCAGTGAGTATAGAACCAGAATAGTTCTTTTAGAGAGTTTGGTGAAGTCTGAGGACAAAACATTAAATGTTGTACTCCAGGTTTCCATAACCACTGAGCTTCAGTCCTCATCCTCCAAGAGAAGAGAGAGTTACAAAAAGAGTCATTTTTCCCATCTCCATGGCGTTGTGCCCACAATGGAGCTAAAAATACAACTTCTTAAATTATACTTTCAGTGCTGGTTATATCCCACTGCACTGTGCTTTGACAACTTGACTTCCCTCAAGAACAGGTGGCTGGCTATGGAGGTATAGTAATTAAGAACCCAAATTTTGCAGTGAAACAGAGTGTTATTCTCAGCCTAGTTTTACAATTTATTACCTTTATGGTCTTTATGTACTTTGCATTCTTGACCCTCCTTCATGAAAACTCTGAGTAATAATAGCACCTTTTCCATTTGGTTATTGTGATGATTCAGTAAGTTAACAGAAGTGTCACTTTAGTACAGATCCTGGTGCATCATAAGCCATCAATATCTGTTTCTCTCATAGGTTGTAACCTCTTAAGAGTCTAAGTCAACACATTCATCTCCACAATACTAGTTAACTGAGTATCTGAGACACAGTAGGCTCACAATAAATATTGTTAATAAATAACTTACTTAAGTTCACATTGCTAAAGGACATTGTTATAACATTCTTCAGTGTCACATAGGGAAGAGGAAAATAATCCTTCATGACCCCTTCTCTATACCATCACTATTTCCTGTGCATACTCACAAATAACATATACAAACACACACACACACACACACACACACACACCTCATCTTTGATAGTTAAAGGGCATAAATTATTGGATTCGGCAATAAAATACCTATCTGTTGTTTATAATAGATTTTCCTAATATATAATGACACAGAAAAATGGATGGCAAAAGCTATGTCAGAGATGTATTATCCAAGAAATGGTTGAGGTCCTTGTGTCAACATAGACTTATAGAAATTATTCCAAACATTAACGATAAAACATAATTATAAGAAGTATAGAGAGATGTATAAGAACATGGACAATTATACCATTTAGTTCCAATACCAGTTCTTTACCTTGGGTAAATTGCTCTTTCAGTAAATTTCCTCATTTGTATTATTGGAGAATTATTAATGACTATTTCTTGGTATTGTGTTGAAGATTAAATAGATACAAATATATACATATAATACATATATTAAGTGACATATTTGAGATTTTTCCAAATCTCACATATATTTTAAGTAAGATATATATGCATCTATTTTAAGTGATAAGAATACTGTCTGGCAAATGTTAAATTCCTATAAAGTGGTAACTAAAAAGAGTACATAGTGATAAATATTTAATTCAGAGGACAGATTCAATGTAAATGTATATAAAAATATAGGTTTCAAGTACACAGATTATTGACAGAACTCCAAGGAGAAAATGATAAATCATCATCATTTGGGGAGTTCTCCGTAGTATTTCAAAGGTCAATCAGAAATCAAATAAAACTTGCTTATAATTTTGTGAACAGCACAATTTCCAGGCAGGAATATCTCAATATATAGAAAACTCAATGCCAGGCAATTAAAGATAATACATTCTTCTAAAAACACCCAATAGTTAGTAAAATTAGACTATTTACTGAGCCATAAAGTGAATCTCTTTATTTTTCCAAAAATCAGCACTTTACGAATAAAATTGTCTGAACAAAATTCCAACAATTATAAATAATAAAAATATATATGGAAATCATAAATGTTTAGAAATTAGCAAACACCTTCTGAAATTTGTGCACAAAACAACTAATGGTAATTAATACAAATGTATTGGTTAGAGCTGAACAAATCGTTATTAAGAATAGAACTGAATGACAATAAACATTTGACATTGTTCAAATATAACTAGAATAAAATATAATGTAAAAAGAAATTGTCATACTTCTATTAGAATTGATGAAAGTCAAAATTCAATGAACTAAATGTGTTTGAACAGAATGATAGCATAAATGTAAAGAAAATAATAAGGATCACAGCAGAAATGAATGAAATAAAAAACAAAAGACAATGGGAAGAATCAATAATGCAAAATATATTACTGTATAAGAAAATAAAAGAGAAAAACCTCTGGTAAGATTGAGCAACAAAAAAAAAATTAAAAGTAACATAGATTATCAATGAAAAGTTCAGACATACAGAGAGCAGAAAGTTTAAGAAATGAGAGATAATACATTTTGAAATTATACACAATAGATTATTTGTAGAAGAATATTTCAGTAAACTAATTAATGAAATTAAATGAGTTTTACATATGAGTTCTACAAAATTTTCAAGAAACAGGTCATCCCAATATTATACAACTTTTTTTCCTAGAGTAGATAAAGGTGATGGGGAGTAGCTCAAAGTTACAGAAATTCCCTAGCATATATGAGAAGCACTTGGTTCCATCCTCAGATATGGTAAAAGCAAAATTATAGGCCAATATCATTCATGAAAACATCAATATGATATGTTGAGTAGGATATTTGTAAGTTAAAATCTATCAATAACTATATAAATTGTCTATCATGACTGTTACATTTATCCAAGGAATCTAAGACACAATTAATATGAGAAAATTATACTAATATAATTTATCCCATTATATTAATGGAGAAAAAACATTTTCAATAGATCAAAAAGATAATTTGCTAAAATTTGGTACATAAGGATGATTAAATAAAACAATACAAAACAGCTATCTCGCAAGCTATCGATAAAAAGGTACCTCCTTAAAATGATAAAGATATGCATTAAAATATCTATGACATTGGGGGTAAGAGTATAGCTCAATGGTAGAGTTCTTGCCTAGCATGTATAAAACTCTGGGTTACATCCCTAGCACTGACAGAAAAAAAACCTATGACAAAAATCAACAGTGGCAGTTTGAAGGATTTTTCTCAAAAAAAAAAAAAAGACATGACAAGAACCCTTATTATTGAATTGTTCCAACATTGAATTATAAAGCAAATGCAAAGTAGTAAGACAAGAGAACAAAATTTAAAAAGCATAAGGATAGAAATGAAATAAATTCATGGGTTATTATTTTCTACATAGAAAATCTTAAAGGAAAATTATTAGAAGAAATCATTAGAATTAATAAGAGAGTATAACAAGTTAATGATTGTACAACCAATATAAATTTCATTTATATATACCAGCATAGATAGAAATTATAACTTAAAAAAGTTACCAGGGCAACAACACATCTAAAGTTCCTAGAAATAAATTTAACCAAAGATGTGCAGAACCTTGATGGGAAAATATATAGTTTTATTAAAATTGCTTTAGAAGATCTGAATAGATGGAGACATATATTATGCCCATTTATATGGTGTTTAATTTTTCAATATTACACTCCTCATATTGATTAAAATTCCAAAGTTTTTCATGGATCTGGACCGAGTGAGTCTTAGATTCATATGGATAAACATGTGAACAAAATACTAAAGACATTCCTAAAAAAGAACCCAAAGAAGGTCTCTTATCTAATAATCAAGAATTATTATAACAGTACAGTAACGAAGACATTGCAATTTGGTACACAGATACACAGATTAAAGTAATTGAATAGAAAGCCCAAAATCTAAACCACATAAACAAGGGCATATGAATTACAATAGAACTGGCATTGCTGATAAATGAAAATGGTGTTGACTTTCAGAAAACTGACTTTCAATTGGCTACCACTAAAAAAGAGTAATAAATGAAATCACATCCCTCCTAACACCATGCTAAAAATTGAATTATCAGATGCATTAACAGCTAAATACTAAAAACGAAAATTCCATACTTTTAGGGTAAAATATAGAAGAATATTTATATTGACATTAAAATTATATTTATAATATGTAAATATTATTTATATATTAATAAGGAAAAGAGGAGGTATATATAGTGAAAAAAAAACAGTTAAATACCAGAATTGGGTATTTTATAAAATAAAAAAATCCAGATATCCAATTATCATGTAAAATATCAATGTCACCAATAATTAGAAAAATGTAAATTTAAATCATAATGATATACCATTTTATACCAGCCATATAGGCAATTATTGTAAACTTGGCAACAACTATCAGCAAGACAACCCTAGCAAAAAGAACACTTATTTACTGTACATATTAGGATAACATACAAGGTATAGCTTTTGGAAAACCATTTGACTTTATTATATAAAGTTTAGTACATATGTAACATTAAACCCTCAAATCCCACTCATAGCTACATAACCTAGACCAATTATCTCTACCTAAGTGTTACTGACATCTTTAGTAAAAAAGTATTTGTTGTGGAGGGTAATTTGTGCATTGTACATCATTTAATAAAATCCTTGATCTCTGCCTCCTGAGTGAGTAGCACCCTACACCCTGTTATGATAACCAAAATTGTCTCCAGAAATGGTGAAATGTCCCCTTGGGGACAAAAATCACGTCCATTTCAGAATCACTGCAGTAGCAATACTCTTGCACATATAAAATACTGTTCACAGTGACATCATAACAGTAATTTTTTTTCCAAAGCAAATGACAAACTCTATCACTGAACTACTGTGCAAACAGAAAAGTGAAAGAACTGCAGCTATAGGTATATAGATTGATCTAGCAATGGGCAGATGGAATAATCAATAAATATTGATATATAGTAAGAAATTAAGTTATATTATATTGATATATACATTTATATATCACAAACTTGAGTATATAAAAGCATGCCACAAAAGAATGTATGCAGCATAATAGTATTTATATCCTGTTCAAAAGTATTTGAGATATGCATATAGTAAAACCATACCAACATGAAGGTTGACAATAAACATGAAATGCTGAAAACTGGATAATCTTGACATAGGGGTGGATGGCAGAGGGATGTGATTGTGGGGTACTTAGTGGATTTCAATGTTGACAATGTGCCACTTAATAAGAAACATTATTATAGAATTATCTTAAAGGTATTGGTGGTTATGGCAGCATTTGTTTATGATACCTTAAGTTTAATACTATCTTTCCTTTCTATGAAATATAATTTCAAAAAGTACATGAAGCCAAAAATAGTTAGCAGTGTTGATATAGCAGGCAATTTAGCATATGTCAGATGCATGTCAGTATATGCCAATATGTGGCAATAGCCCAGAAAGTTTATTTTGATATATTACACATTATGATAAATAGATGTAACACATCAATACATTTTCAAGAGAGAGAGAGAGAGAGAGAGAGAGAGAAAGAGAGAGAGAGAGAGAGAAATGATGTCCCATAATTATTTTTAAAGAAATAAGATAATAAGATAAGTATATAAGTAGGTTATCACAGATATTCAATAAAATGTGTTTTCATTTTCCTCATTTAGTTGGCAAATGTTTATTTTTCAAAAACTTAATATATGCCATGCATTGTTTTAGGTACTTAGGCTACATAGGTATAAAAACAGATATAGATCACTCTCATAATGAATATTTATATAAAATACTCATTAAAAAATATCCCATTTCCATAGTTAAATACATACCTTATAATTTAGAGAGCTTTAGGGATATGATAATCCATAATATCATACATATGTATAACTCTTTAAGATTTACATAACATTGATATACAATTTATTTTAAAATCACATGACTGGTAACACATATAAGTGAAGTATTATTTAGTATCCTCAATTTTGAATAAGCAAGGACATTGAGTTGGAGTTTCTCACCTGCCCAAAAGCCAGTTGAAAGTTTGGAGCCCAACCTGAAATTATTTTTATATGAAAATAGTTATAGTCCTTCTCTTATACAAAAATCAAACAAAACAACCAGAGTTTCTCTGTATTAGACTTCCAATTTGTTAAGCATTAAGACATCCTTGGGCCATCCTAGGCCATTGTGATAAATATGATTTATCAAAAGAGAACATTTCCATTTAAAAGTCACTGGATTTTATGATTCATTCTTCAGAATATCATATTTAGAAGTCCTGACATAAAATTCATTAGCAGTTTGAGGAGGATGGTTTTGCAACAGCAGTTTTCACTGACATTTTGGGGGGATCAATACAAATTAACTCAAAAAGCAGATAACACATTCTGTCACTGTGTGCTTGTCAATTAATGGTTCTCCTGAGACTTACATTATTTCAGTATTCAGGAGAAGAATTAAGGGTGGAATGGCCTTGTTACCCTTTTGAAATAAGAAGTTAGTTTTCCAGGCTCCCTCTAACATATCTGTTTATGCATTTTTTTTGATGGGCCTTCTCATGAACTCCAAATAGAAGGACATTTAAAGTGATGGCAAATTCCTGAAACCATCAGTAGTAAGTAGTGATTACACAAAGAAATATATAACACAGTTGGTTAGTCTGGGCAATATATGTTGTATCTGAAAGTATAAAATTCCATCATAGAGGAATTAGGATCTTCTGAGAGGAATGTTCTCTAGTATTCAAAATTATTTCTAGAGGTTACTTTGATTTGGAAAAAAATGGTGAGGACATTCATTTCCTGGGTAATAATAAACAGAGATCAAAAATCAGGTTTGTCAATGTTCTCTTCTAACTGAAAATCTTCTAGTTTTTAAGTTTCTGGCTTTTAGACTCATACTATCTGTCCCTAGTTTATGTTTCTAGTTTCATTTTTAACTGTTTGAAATTTTCACTCTAGGTACACTAGTAAATTACAATCTCCTAATGTGATTCAGACCTTTCTATATTTATGCCTCTTTTCAAAACACTCGTGTCTTGCCTGACCTTACCACTATCACACCCAAATCCTGTCATCACTCCAACTCTTGACTACCATCTGATAAAATCCTAAAGCTTCTCAAAAGTATCACTATCATATCTTCCTTAGACAGGAAGTGTGTATCTTTCATTTGGTACTAGACAATACTGTGAAGTATCAGAGTCTTTCCAGTACAAACTGGAAGATAATTCTGTACACCTTACTAAACATGATAGGTTTGCAGTCACTTGTTTTGAGAGAAGCAATACCATAGCCTTCTACCCTGCATTTCCTTAACTGGTAAAAAAAAAAAAAAAAAAAAAAAAA
>NW_026000272.1:8536210-8583952 GCF_001458135.2 Marmota marmota marmota
AAAAAAAAAAAAAAAAAAAAAAAAAAGCATTCTCTTTTTGCTTACACTGACTTTTACAATTTTCTAGTTAGTAGCAGTCTCTCTAATTTCTAATCATGCTCTACATAGAGGTGAAATGCAAGCATCAAGATATCTAGAAAGGCCCAGAAAACTATAGTGTTGATTAAGAGAAGACAGCTAGAGGTCAGGTACTTGTGAGCAAACACAAGCATTTCTTATCCCAAGGCTTTATAAGCTATAATGGTACACAAATCCATTCCATCTTTCTTGATAATAAGAGGGATTATTGTTGGTGGTGAGCTACACAGGGACCTGAAAGTGGCTAAGTATTATGAAACATAGAATAAATTAACACTTGGAACTTCATAAATCTTGGTCAAAAATCTACATTGTTGAACAGTCCTGAGATGTCACTTGTTCTATCTTTTCTGTGACAGCTTCATGAATGACAGCTTCATTCCACAGCTTCATGAGAATAAAAAAATCTTCCAAGTTAAAGCAAACCACATTAGTATTCGATTGTCTTGAAGTTTCTTAAGGGCTCCAAAAAATAATAACTGCAGCTTCTCAAGAGGACGTCTTGACACTGACAACATCTTGCTTTGTGGATATTTGGTTACACATCTCATTCTTCTTCCTAAACTGTCAACTCTGGATGGTCTTTGATAGAGAATGAAATTTCCGATTTTGCCTGCATGATTCCTGAGACTTATCTCTAAAATTATGGGCTTAGTGTATACAGAGACTAAGTAAAATGCATAAATTATGGGTTTGGTTGATTTAAATTTAGGTAATAGATTTGTCTCACATAAATGAAATGCATGAAAAAATCTCCATCAATTCTATTAGTATTTTCTCCATTAGCAAGGACTTGGAAATAGAGTAGTAGCTTGACCCTGACTCTGGTCCCCAAAACAATCTCAGCACTTGCCTCAATTAAAGAGTATTTTGTAGTCTGAAGACTGCTTATTCCAAGTTAGAAAACTTTAAATTGAATAATATCACAAGCCAGGCAGTTTAACCAGTGTGGGTTTTCTCTCAATATCCTATTTTCCACGCTTTTAAACATGACCAAGAGGGAGTTCCAGGCCTCAGTATAATCTGGACTAGGACATTCCATCTATGTCTTTTCTGCAGAGCAGAAGTCCAGCAGACACCTTAGGATGTAGTTGACACCACCCAGTCTCAAAACTCTACATCCCTTTTCAAAGAAGAAATGGAAGGATGCCCTGAAACTCTGAATGTCTAACATTCAGAACCTTAATCCCCAAAGCAACAGAGTAGGGAAATTGTGCCTAATGGGAGGTGTTTAGGTCATGAGGGCTCCACCCTCATGAATGGATTAATGCTGATTATAAAAGGGTTAAAGGCTGCAAGATGGATTGCTTGTTCTCTCTTGCTCTCCTTCTGCCCTTTTGCTTTATATGACACAGCATGAATGTCCTTGAGGGATATGGGCCCCTCCGTGCTGGACTTTCCAGGCTCTGAAACTTTAAGAAATAAATTTATTTTCTTTATGTTACCGAGTCTATGATATTCTGTTATGGTAATACAGAAAGGTTTAAGTCAGGCTGTGAGGCAACTTTCGTCTTGCAATTCTCTTCATTACACTCTACTTTATTTTTCTTCATATGTCACCAGTTGATGAACTATGCATTTTCCATGGCACTTTCCCTATGCAAAGATGCTCAGGGCATACATTTATAGTAACCATCCCTACCTCCAGAACACACACACTGAATAACATTCAATGCTGAGCTCAAGATCAGGAAAAAATTTTTAAAAAACTTAAAAATCTCATTTTCAAAGCTTAATCATTTGTTTGGGTATAAGAACACAGATGTTTTGGTATTAGAATGAGGAGGAATGAGGTTATAGTACAACCCACCAGTAGTTTATTCACCGGTATTTGAGGGCAAAATGCTTGTTTTGCTTTCTCTTCACAAAGAAATAGTTCCTGTTTTGTATCCCTAATCTCATCACATTTAAGTATTTAAAGAAGTGATTTGGATTTTCCTGTAATAAATATGTTGTCCTTAATGGCAAGAGCATCATCTTTGGTTGCTCTGTCATAAATTTATTAGAAATACTTGGATTGTGTGAAAAATGAAGTCTTGAGCTGAGCTGCAAAGGCCAGATGATCATTTCTTGTTTCTAAGTTAGTAGTATGAAGCAATTATTTTCATTATTTTTCCAAGCCATTATCCCTTCAATTGTATCTATTCTTCCCCTTCAACATGAGCAGATTCATGGACAAAAAGAAAAATGGTGTTATTATGGCCCATTTCCTTCAGTTATTGCACTAAATTTTCAACTTTTTCTCAAAGGTCTATATTTTGCCTTAGGATACATTTATATGACCTTTATATCTTTTTTTACCAGAGGTTTACTTACCCAGAGAGACCCAGAATTTTTCCCTCTTTTCCCTTTATGCATAAGCCTTTATGCCAAATATTTAGAGTTAATCAATATCTGCTCAGGAAACTCATTAGTCCATTCATTAAAAATCTACTTAGTACCAACTATCTTGTAGGCATAATTCTAGAAAATTTTAAAGACACTTGATGGGGAGTAAGCATTCCCAAAAAGATGGTTTTATTCTAATTGAGCCTGTTAATATTTTATAAACAAATACAATAAGTAGTATAAACAGAGTGAGGTTACAAAGAGCAACATACTACCTTTATTTGGGGGATTACACCAATTAACTATTGAACTAAGTAATGAAAGGTAGGTTATGCAGTCCCAGGAAGACAGAGGCAGGTAGAGCCTGAAGTTTAAGAAAAGAGAGCAGGGCTGGAAATGTTGGTCTGAAGGTCTGTGTGTACCATAACAAAGAGCTTTGACTTCATGGCTGAGGGAAATGAATTAATAAATCTTTGAAGTATTTATCAATCTGACTAATGGATTTGAAAGTAAAAAAGCTCATTTTGAAGGCAAGGAGCTAGAGCAAGACTAGAGGGAGTGAGATTATTGTTCTTGTAAATAGTGTAGAAAACATATGATGCCAACATAATTTTTTTTGTACTAGTGGTTGAACCCAGAGGCACTTTACCACTGAGCCACATCCCTAGCCCTTTTTATTTTTTGAAACAGGGTTTCACTAAGTTGCTTAGGGCCTTGCTAAGTTGCTGAGGCTAGCCTTAAACTTGCAATCCTCCTGCCTCAGACTTGATTTTCTTTTACTATCCATTTCTAACCCATCATCAAAGCCATTTTGCTATTCAAAAGCAATAGCCTCCATCTGCAAGAAGACACAGACATGGTCAGTAATGGGGGTAACTCTCAGTTTACTAAGAGGATCTCCACTTGTGGTAATTTGGCCCTCAGTGCCACTGGCTCTCATATGTTAGATATTTAGTATTGCAACTAAGGGATTTCCTAAAGGGTTTCCTACAGAACTTCCATGTATCTTGAGGCTCTGGCTTAAAAGTCTGAGTATTAAATCACCAGGAAAAGCCTACTGAAATGACTGATTTCTGGCTTCACTGAAATGGATTTCTGGCTTTCAATTCTCTAACTCCAAGGAGGAAATTGCTTCATTGATTTCAAGATGGAAGGGAACATTTTGGACTATATGACTGTGATGCCATGTCACCTGCAGTGGCAGCTTTGGTCTTTGAAAAGTGAATGTGGCACAGATTTAAGTAATAATGCATGAACATTGTAGTAGAATGCAGAAGGCAAAGATATTGCACATACTGCCTCACTTTACTTTTTATAGCAAGCAGGAAAGTGGTGTGGTAAATTTTGCCAGAGCTTTAAATAAAGTATGACCTTTCCAAAATAATATTCCTTGGCAGATCTGGTTCTAAGTACATTGTATCAAGCTAACCTAAATGAAAAGGAAGAAAGTCCAGTAAATAGTCACTGACCTCAGAAATATTTTCAAGAGGATAATTTCCTCATTTCAGAACATTGTGCTTTACATAGGTGAAACAATTTTTTGACTTTTCTCTCATAAACTTAATTAGTTACAGGTTCCATTATGCCTTTTGCAAAAAAACCTGATTTCATTACTCCTTTTGTGATTTCCCTGGTACACCACAAGTATGTGGGATGAAGAGATATACTTCAGTTGCTGCTCTGTCTCCAATGTTCAGGACAACTTTTGGTACCTGGAGACTGCATCTGAAGTAAATAATGAATGACACCTATTGATCAGTTTTTCAATTTTCCATAATTTCTCTTTTATTAAATGATTGATTTGCATGGAATAACCCTTCCCATTACCAGACAATATGTCTCACAGTGGGGCAGATCATTTCTCTGTGTCTCCTGTACCTGGCACATAGTAGATGCTCCATAAATATGAATTGACAAACATATGAATTTAATGTTACAATGATCTCTGTGGCAACTGAATGATCAACAAAGAGACAGTGGTATCACTATTATTGGTGTTATGAAATGATAACATTTATGTTAAGTCAAGTGAACTGAGCACAGAAAGATAAATAGCACATATTCTCATTCATTTGGAGAAACACAAAAAAGTTGTAGAGAAATAGGGGATGAAAAGGATAGGATGGAAGAGGAATCAAAACAGGTTATTGGTACAAAATTAAATAAAAGGAACAAATTCCCATGTTCTATAGTACATTAGTGTGCCTATAGTTAACAATAACTTATGGTTCACTTTACAATAGCTACAAGAAAAGATTGTTGTTGTACCAGACACAAAGAAATGATAAAGGTTTGAGGTAATAGATATGTTAATTGCCTTTATTTCATCTTTACACATTGTATACATGTATCAAAATAACACATTGTATTGTACCACCAACAATATGCATATTATGTGCAAACTAAATAATAAAAGAATAATGTAATAAAATGATATTACTGGTAATAAAAGAGTTATTATATATGGCAAGTTAAATAGTTAAATAAGTCAATTATTAGAAAATATAACTTTAAAAATTACATGAACAAACATAGATTGAGGAAAATAGATGTGCAAAAGTGGAAATTTAAAATTTCTTACAACCCACTCACCCAATTATATATAAAAATAAGATCATAACTGTATGCTATTTGGCATACAGTATTCTCTTTTGTTGCTTTCCAAACCTACCAAATATTTGCAATATAGGATAATGTTAAGAGCCTGGCCTTTGACGTTTGATATACCTAATTTTGAATTTTGGGGAGTCACTTATTCTTTCTGATCATCTAATTTCTCATTAGCAACATGGAGAAATAATTAGCCTTCAGTGTTATCATAGGAAAAACTGAAATGATGCAAATAAGACGAGTAGCACATAATAAATAATGTTAGCTAGTTACATCTTTTTTATTATCATATAATATTTCTTGTCATATAACACATCTGAATTCATTTACCTAGTCCAAAGCCAATGAAATCAACATCTAAGTCACTTTTGTTTTTTTTCAATATTAGAAGCAAATTATATGGTAAATAACTTTGCACATTCACAGGTGCCTACTTGTTCTGCTATTTTCACAGGAGGTATTGCTAGAAGTAAAATTGCTGAGTCAAAGGTTAAGAACATTATCAAAACATTTTGTTTTGCTTTAAGTGGTCCTGAAAATTGATTTTAACAATTTACACAACCAACAGAAGGGTATGAGAGTGCTCATTTCCCCATGATTTTGTCAGCACTGAATACTTATCATTAAAAACCCTGCCAAGGGCTGGGGCTGTAGCTCAGTGGTAGAGCACTTGCTTACCATGTGTGAGGCACTGGGTTCGATCCTCAGCACCACATAAAAATAAACAACTAAAATAAAGGCATTCTGTCCATCTACAACTACAAAAAACCTGCCAAATTTATATATGTGTGTGTGTATATATATATATATATATATATACATTTATATGTACACATTTACATATATAGGTATCTGTCTTAATTTGCATTTTATTACCAGTAAGATTAATTGACCTTTTGTATTTTCTATTTTCTATCTACTTGATCTACATTGCAAAATTTTTATTTTTGATGTTTGATTTGTAATAATTTCTAGAATTTTTTTTATTGGTTGTTCAAAACATTTTGTTTTGCTTTAAGTGGTCCTGAAAATTGATTTTAACAATTTACACAACCAACAGAAGGGTATGAGAGTGCTCATTTCCCCATGATTTTGTCAGCACTGAATACTTATCATTAAAAACCCTGCCAAGGGCTGGGGCTGTAGCTCAGTGGTAGAGCACTTGCTTACCATGTGTGAGGCACTGGGTTCGATCCTCAGCACCACATAAAAATAAACAACTAAAATAAAGGCATTCTGTCCATCTACAACTACAAAAAACCTGCCAAATTTATATATGTGTGTGTGTATATATATATATATATATATATACATTTATATGTACACATTTACATATATAGGTATCTGTCTTAATTTGCATTTTATTACCAGTAAGATTAATTGACCTTTTGTATTTTCTATTTTCTATCTACTTGATCTACATTGCAAAATTTTTATTTTTGATGTTTGATTTGTAATAATTTCTAGAATTTTTTTTATTGGTTGTTCAAAACATTNATCTCTAGCCGCCAAGTCGCGCGGTTGGTCGCCGGCGGGTGGGCGGTCTCCAGCCGCCCAGTCGTGCGGGCAACGGATGGGCTGTCGCCGGCGGGCGTGTGGTCTCCAGGCGCCCAGTCGCAAGGGCCTGGCCTCTAGTCTCCTGGTTTCTCCTGCTAGTCCTGGCTTCTCCTGCTAGACCAGTCTTCCCCTGAGTGATGCCTCTCGGCAGTTCAAACTGTACTCTGAGCCTGCAGTTTGCTGGGTGTGGAGGGTGGCTATTGGGAACCCCAGCACTCTATTGTTTTGATTTTTTCCGCTTGCCCCTCCCCCAGCGCTGGCAAGACAGGTTTTGTTTTCACCGCTGATGGGAGGGGGAGTTGGAGGTCAGGTGTCTCTCCCTTTCCCTGCGTCTTCATGCAGGCTCATTCTAATAATCCCTCCCCCGGAAAGCCTAGGAGAGATTTTATGCGAATTCCCCGCTGTATGGGAGTTGGGCTGAGTAGCTCACACCTGTTTTATTGTTGCAATCTGTCGGAGACTCAATTTCTAGAATTTTTGATAGGCAGATATGTTAACACATTTGAGTGTTTAAAAAAAAAAACTCTACAGGTAATTATGCAGCTATTTGACAATAACAGCCCAAAGATTTCCACTTCTTATAATTTTACTATCTCATACATAATTTTCTCTTGCATAATGGGAATATTATAAGTCAAAACAGAACCTATATACTTATATTGATTTTCATCTACTACATTTTTCTAATGATAAAATGAACAATTTAATGACAACACAGTTACTAGCTCATCATTCTTGGCATTAGCACATCATTGGGTCAAGTTAAATACCAAAAAAATAATTTTCTAAAGAACAAGGCATTTATCACAAAACTCATCATAATTGAATCTGGACCTGATAGGACTGACCCTTTGCTTTGTTCTATAGTAGAAATAATTTCTCTCCATCATCTACAGTGGCATTGCCCTACAGTATATCTAAAATAAGAAAATTTCAACCATATCCTTTCATTCATTTAGTTAGTAATTTTTTACTGCAGTCCTGCTACTCTCCCAAGCACTATGCTAGGCACTGCATTAAACTGAAAAACAAACACAGGCAAAGTTTCTGATCTCATAGATGGTATAATATTTTACAAGTATATAAATTTCACAGAATGAACTTTGAAGATTAGGGAAAAATGTAAAACAGCTATTGTATTTCAGCCTAATTTAAATTTACACTATTTGCCAAGTGATGTTCAACCTATTTTATATGCACACATATTAACACATTTAATCTTCCAAACAACCCTTAGAGGAATATCTATTAAATTATTTCCACAGTATGGATGTGAAAACTAAGACATAAATATATGAAGTGAGTTTTTCAATGTAACATAGAAATTAGAGAGGTTGGGTCAAACCCAGTGAGTCTGAATCCTGAGTTTAGGCTCCCAATCTCTGTGCTGTCAGGTCTCTGGAATATGATGCAATGTTTTCCTGTTTTTATATATTGTGTTTTCTATATTTATAGTATGACTTTTAAACATTTTAAATTTTTCAATTTGAAAACATTACTTTATAATGCTTCAGATTTTATTTAATATGAAGCACACATAAAATATTCATTCTTTTCATCTCCTGTACCTTCATTGAAAGGATTCTCTGCTATAGCTTTTTTAAAAAGTACCTGTAACAATTCTATATTGGAATACCTATAGCAATCTATCCTTATCTAGTCCTCCTGTCCCTGGCTTCCTTATTAAATATTCAGAACACAGATAAAAAACAGGATGTAAACAAACAAACAAATAAGCACCCTCAGTAGCCAAAATAGATGCCATTAAGTTTCCCCATAAGGGAATATTCCAGGCCTTCACTCAGAGCTAGTTTAAGTTTAGACAGAATTATAATAAGTTTTAATAAGCTGCAGAAGATCCAAAGCAGAGGGAATTGTAAAGAAAGAATTTTGACAGTCTGACTGGAATGAATAATACAGAAAACCATAAATATGTCATGTAAAAGAAGTCAAAAATAATTTTGATGCTACTTAGTGTAGGAACAAACCATTATTGTATAATGGCCAAGAAAAGTGATAGAAGTTTATGATAATAACTCGCTGTCATTAATAAAATATTTGAGTTCAGTCAATTTTGTTCAGAATATCAGTGGACTTCACCTAACAACAGCATCTGATTAAAGCCTAGTTTTGACAGTTGTGTGACAAAAGCTGCATTTTCATATAAAATACATTTATATTGTATAAGGCAATTTGGCCATATTATCAAATATCAGCATTTTGCCCATTTCCCTATGATGAAAGTTAATATAAAATAAACCTCATTTTTCTTATAATTTTGGAGATTTTCTGGGTTTCTCTGATTTACCTGATCTTTTCTTTTGGCTTCATGACACAACGCATTACCTTTTATAAAAATAAATAGCTATAAATCTCATTTACTGTCTTAAAATTATTTGGTGTAACAAGGTCTGATGACACAGAATCATATCATGATTGAAAAAAAATCTTGTTGTTAACCAAGTTCCAGGAAAATGTCACTTTGTAGGATGCATCATCTCCTAATGATACCTTTCTTCCTGTGGTGTTCTCAGTCTGGAATCCTCTCTCTCAACTTCTATCCCCAAGTCCCCATCTGTCAAAATTCTTCTCATTATTATTCAGAATCAAGCTCAAATGCCATTTTTTCAATGTAACTTTTCCAAACCTATCCAGTGAGTGGCAGAATTGGGTAGTGAGTATGGGTTTTACATTCAGACACACTTGATTTTTAATTCTAGCTCTGCCATCTACAATTTGTGGGAAATTGAACAAGTCACTTCACTATTCAGAGCTACAATTTCTTCATTGGCAAAATGTCACTAATTGAGAACCCAATCTTATATTATTGCTGACAGGATGGAATCAGATAGCTAAGAAAGTTATAAACAATAATAATACTCCAAATTTATGTCACATTCAGTATTCAAATTGACTAAAGGAAGCAATTTTGAAAACCAACTCATGATACTCATGACAGTGTAATACAGACAGTGTTTGGGACCTGGACAACACCATTAGTCACAGTTGGTGAATATGCTAAAAATAGGTTTAAACTAGAAAATTCCAGGGAAGAATAGTTATATAAGACTTCGTATTATAATAAATAGGTTGCATGTCTTTCCAATGCATGTTGCAAAGAATGATGGGGCTGTCCAAATGAGAAGGATAACAGAAAAAAGAGAAAACCTTGAATATGCAGTACTTTTACATCGAGCAACATTATTAGCCACCAATTATGTTGATTCCATGAAAGGCACATGGAGCACCATTCAATTCATCTTACAAAGAAATTCAATCAGATAGAATTTTTAAAACCAAAGTTATGTCATTTACTTCTTCTGGAGACAAAAAAGTATGGAATATATGACTACAAAATACTAAGAACTAACTTTGTAAAAATATCTTGCTTGCCTTTTTAGTTCTATTGCTACTTCCCCTTTTCCTGCCCAGGATCAAAGCTAGTGCAAGACTAAGTAAGAGTCAAAAGCAGAACTAAATTGCTCTGTCTGACATAGGGGTGAGGAGATTTGAGGAACGAAAACTGATAGGTGATGGAAGGAGGAGGTTAAACACAAGATAGAGGAGAGGCTTGCAATATGATCAGATGTTGGATACATCCCCCAACCTCCATAAAAGAAATATAATCTTTGAAAATTCTTCCAGGAAGAAATGGCCTAAGTGTTTTTATGAGAGGACATTTTAAATACTAAATTATTTTATTGTTTTCCTCTGACATGTACCTTGTTTTAGTTATCTTTTTCACTGCTGTCACTAAAACACCTGACCAGAACAATTGTAGAGGAGGAAAATTTCATAAATGGACTCACAGTTTCAGAGGTCTGGCTCCATTCTGAAGGACTGGAGGTGAGGCAGATATCATGTCATAAGAGTGTGGCAGAGGGAAGCAGTTCACAAGATTATCAGAAAGCAGAGAGAGAGAGAGAGAGAGAGAGAGAGAGAGAGACAGAGAGAGACAGAGATCTACTTGTCATATACAAATATATACCCAAAGCCATGCCCAAATTCCCATTTCCTCCAGCCACATCCTACCACTTCAATTACACTCAGTTAATCCCTATTAGGAGATTAAATTACTGATTGGGTTAAGACTCTGACAACCAAATCATTTCTCCTCTAAACCTTCTTGCACTGTCTCACATGTGAGCTTTTGGGGGACACCTCACATCCAAACCATAACAGATCTTTTTGACACTGTTTAAGATATTAATAAAGTCTGACATTCACATAACATTTATATTTTGAAACTTTAAGAAGTAAAATGATCTGTAAATAATTCATCAGAATATTATCATATGAAGATAAACTCAAAGAACCAAAACCCTGGAGGTTTAGGCTCAGGGGTGTGATGGCTTCTCAGAAGCCATACAATTCTAACTCAATTCCAGATCTGAGACTCAAAATTTCTCATTATTGTTTTTATTGCCACACACTCTCTTGCTAATGAATTAGTTGTGCCATGTCCTCTAGCAGTGCTCCTCACCTGAAATGTACAACTTGTCCTCAGGATTTATAGCCATGCTAACAGTTAACTTTGCATGGGTATGAAGATTTCTTTGATTAGATCATAGAATCATGAAGGTTTCCTTTTTATGGTATCCAAAAACATATCCTCCACCAGAAAAGGTAAATTAGTTGAATGCAATTTTTTTGTGTGTGCATTTATCTACTTTTGTGTGTAGAGCTCAACAATTATAAGAAAATTCTAAGAAAAATGTCTATATAGTTAAGAGATGCATTCTGTAAAAGAAAGATTATTTTGAATTCAAAGGCATTTTAATAAGCATTGTCAGCTTTACAAGGAAACAATTTTCTTGCATGCACAAACCAGCGAAATGCTAAGTTTTCCATATCATTGACAACATGGTTCTTGGTTCATCACAACATAAAAAGTACATGATGCACTGGGGTGTCACTATAAAGATAATGTTATTCTTCCAATTTTATCCTGGCAATACTTGGGAATCCTATCAATAAATACAGATGCACAAGCAAAAGTAAGATAATGTAAATAAACTAACTCCTGAACACATTTTTCAAAAACCTGTCTGGTCATATTATTTAGGGCAACTTTGTAATGTAAAGTTCCTAATGAGCTCAGTCCCATATTTTAATCTAAACTTAATGATTATTGCTATGCCTCATTCAGCAGATATTGCCAGTTAGAAAGAAAAAAAAGATGAAACCAAAATATCAAATTCACAATGAAGATGTCATGATAACCTGCTACTGAATAAGGAAATGACAGCATGTATTTGACTCCCTCTCTCGGCTCAGTTTAATTATAACCTTGAATTTCGAAACTTCCACAAACAAAATTCTCTCTACAAAAATGATTGCCATTTTCTAATTTGTATCTCCCTGGGTAAATTCATGTCAATATAAAACATGTTATAGCTTTCATTGAGGGTATAACATGTGAGCTATAATTCATCTCATGGTATATAGTAAAGCAAAATTCCTATCCTTATCTTACATTCTACGCACCACTGTCCAATAAAATTCATGCAAACCACAAATGTGAACCACAAAACTATTTTAAATTTTCCAGGAGTCACATTTAAAAAGGGGAATAAAATAAGTGAAATTTATTTTAATAATAATTTATGTAAAATATGATCATTTCAATTGTATCAGTATAAAAATTATACATAAAATATTTTACATTCTTATTCCTTTATTGTCTGCAAAATTTGGTGAATATTTTACATTTACATCTCATTTCAGTTCAGAGTAGCTACATTTCCTGTGCTCAATAACCACATGTTTCTAGTGGCTATCATACTGGGATGCATAGTTCTATACTAAAGAATTTAGGAACCATTAGAGAAAGGAGATGGAATATCATCTCCTAACAGAAATAAATTCCTACCAAATACAGGAGCCTGCAGGCCTTTGACCAATCTACATTCACACAACCAATTCCTTATTCTGTACACTACTATATTAACAAAATATTTCTACAAGTATAAATGTAAACACTTCATTTTAGTGCTTTTGGATCTCTCTCTTCCCTTAGTACAAAAGTATGTATCACTTTTTGTTCTGTATAACACTTGCATCAAGTTTTTCTTCAAAATTAATAAATTTATTCATTTTTTTCCCAAATGAGTATCTCCATTAGCTCTGTTTGTGTGTTATAAAAATATCTACTATATGGTTTCCAAGTCCTAGAAAACCTGGCTTCCTATTATATCTATTTTCTTCCCACAATTCTTCCTTTGTTTAGTTTTATCTTTTTGTATCTTTTCCTCTGGTAAACCTGATCCAGCAGGACATTGTTGGTTTGTTACCTTCTCAATTTTTCCATGCTTTCTGTCTTCCTTAGTGTCTTCACCAGGCATATGAAGAAAATCACTTTGGGATTTTCACAAATGTTCCAAATTGCAAAAAGAGATGGTATCAGCTTGACCTTATTATCAGTATACATTTTTGCTCATATGGAGGTTAAATTGCATTATGTAAAAATGTTTATATTAAAGCAATAACATTGGTTTCCACAAAAGTAACATTAATTCAACTTCTCAAGGATATAGATACTTGTGCCACACACTGTTTTATAATTCTGTTTGGCTTTCTACAGATGGGAAGCACCACCCTTAAGACTAACTCCCAGGCTATGACTGGCAAGAGCCATCTTGAGTCTCTGCTTTCTGTTTAAAGAGAGAAAATAAAGATGGAGTTGGTTGCTGACATTACAGCTGGTGTGCATGAAGCTTTTTGTGAAAGTTTATTTAAATTCTAAACTTGACAGCACAGTTGTTGGTTTGTCAAAGCATTGCAAAATGAAAAGAGTGAAGAGAATCTAAAGACCAGACTCATAGCAGTTTTTTTTTTTTTTTTTGTTTTGTTTTAAAGTAGCTATGAATTCTAAAGTATATGTTTGATTTAGTCACTTCGCCCAGGAGGAGAATCACATTAACAAAATGGTAATACCAAAATGACCCTGGGACAAATATAACTTTGAGCTTTCTATGCCACAGAAATTTGTAACTTGCACAAAAAGTTATTTTGTAATTTCGGCAATCTTCATTTGTGAAGAGTCATTTCTGTCATTACTAACTCAAAAGCTGAATCAGTAGTGGGATATTTTCATATTTGCTATACATGCTGTTTCTTTAGTGTGGCTTCCAATTGCTAGGAAACCTAAGTATAATCACCTATGTGGCCTTGTGACAGTAAAACACTGAAAGATTATTTTTTTTTCCTGGAGTGGTGGTCTATGAACAGATAATCCTCTTAATCATGTTAATCAAGAAAAACATCATGTTTAATTCTTGACAGGATTTTAGATGCATTTCATAATTGCTGAATACTCTTGGGGTTTCTCAGAGAAGGGGAGCAATTTGTTTCTAAGACAGTGAAGCTCACCCAGAGACAGATGAGGTCATGCAAAAGAAAGAGACAAGGTGCTTTGCTGGCATGTTGACTTTAGGTCTATGAATGTTTAAGGAGCAGAATAAAAATTCATAAAGCAGATTACACCTGCTTCACTTAGTCATTATTCAGTTTTCTTCAGATAACAGCTCTTCAGGAAAATAGTCCAGCTGACCAGCTATTCTATTGTGTCTGCTAAATTGAAAGGCCACTCAACTATGGCTGTAGTTTTAAAATAAAAAATGCATTTAAATCTAGGTCCTTTTTTTAGATTTTTAACAACAATCTAAGTGGATTTGATTATAGTCATGAATATTAGTTTAACATAGATTATAACATATAATAGTTTACCCTGATTTTCATATAGGCATTTCAGAAAATCAAAGATTTGAGGGAAAAAATACCTTAACTTGGAATTTAATTTATTTCCCATTATCAGTCAATGAATTTTTATTGAGTATTATCTGTATGCCATGTCTAATTTCCTTCTTTGTTTAGGAAAGGCTCCTGAGACTTAGTTCACGGAATCTCAGGAACCTAAACTAGAAAAAAGCATAACAGGTTCTTCTTGTTGTGGGACATGGAACTCAGGAAGAGCTGTACTCCACAGAGTTTCCAGATCAACTCAAAGATAAACAGTGGAATACAGTACTACCAAATATCTACATGGTAATTGATTAAGGTCCTTTTTTTTTCTTTTTGGCCTTTTGTTAATTCAGGAAATGTCATTGATCTAGTGGCTTTCCTTTCTGGGTCCTAAATCATAAGCAGTGCTGTCACTCAGCCTCATTCCAATCTGGTTGAATATAACCTTATTGACTGGGAACAGAAGACACTATATTGAAAATATAGGTTGAAGAAAGGCAATGTATTGTTTAAAATACTCTGTTGCTGGACACAAAGCTGATGTCTACTCCTTTTTAGTTAACATAAAATGCTTTCAGTGGGTCAAGTTAAGTGTGGGGAATTGATCTGTGAATTATTCTTCTACATTTCCTCGGAGATACAGAAACTTCTAGAAAGCCCCAGATCATGGATAAAGCTTGAAGTGAAACATTCAAGACCAGAATATATAGGTTGTTTGAGGGGTAGACAGAGCTATACGAGGATATTTGATTATTCAGAGAAAATTTAACAAATACATAGTAACTGTTTACAATTGGTTTATAAACAACTCCCCAAATCAATAGTTCAGTAATACAAATAAGTTGTACATATAACCAATATGTGTGGCTGGACAAAAATAATAATAAAATGAAATAAAGGAAGAAAGCAATCTTTGAGTGATGCTAATTACAAAGTAATAAGTTTGTGATGTCCTCACACTTTTCACATGCTTTACCTTAGGATTATTAATTAACCAAATACAGTTTTTTGGAGAATTCATGTTAGATATATTAATCACAAAAATAGTGATACATCTGATTATCGCTTCTGAAGATTTTCTAATAACTTTGAATAGCACTTTATCATTCTTTATGGATCATACAGTTTGCAAAATTTGAGACCTATCAGACTGAGGCCCATCAATGTGAACATTTTGTAGGTCAGCCTACTGGTGCACAGAAATATAGGTAGGAATATAGATACACATCATCATTCTATATTCAACCTCATGAGAGCATTTCTTATTTTAATAAAGCATTTAATTTTTTTTGGTTAAATCCTCCTATAACACAAAATGTCTAACCTTTTGTAACAACCACGTCATGGGGTTACTATATAAGCTAATGTTGTATTTGTAAAGTGCCTATCACAGAGCAAGTGTTTATTTCATCTGTGCTGATTGCTTTCTTGATCTTACCCCTCATACACTGAAAGTAAAATGCCAGTAGCAAAGTAAGGATTTAAGGGACTTGTCAATCAAAGTCATTCATTAAGTATATATCATAGCTGGAAAAAAAATGGATATCAAGAGAGATGAAAATAAGCAAAGGCAAAACACAATGAGACCTGCACTCCCAAAAGTCAGATGGAAGACACATAAAGACATATAAGGAGAGGGTATATTGGCAATTGTGAAGTAGCTGAACTTAACCTGATATATCCATGGGTTTAAGAATTTGGTATGCATAACAAATTTATTTTTAATTTTAAATTAATAATTGTGTAAATTAATTTATTATTACAACTTACAGTGTCTTGATAAAACAGAGAGAAACATTTTCAAGATATACATTTCAACCTATACAATTATAAATGATTAATGCAGGTGATGCCAATCAGTCTAAGTGCTTCTTGGATACCTTATGCTGAAGTGTACATTTATATCAAAAATTGAAGAAATAAAATTCCTTTCACAGCCTTCAAAAACATACACACAATTTATTAAACCTCTATTACACGTGTTACTTGTGAGCTAGGTGCTAGGGAACAAAACAGACATGGCCCTGTACTCCAGGGATCTTGGTCACTTGTAACATGTATGTTTCGAGGTGTGGATGGTTTTGCTGAGACAGTCACACACTCTTCATCAAATATCTACAATGTGACCAGTACTTTTCTTTGTGAGAATATTATGACCATCATTGGAATTGACTGGCCTCCCTAGTATGCATGCACTGTATGCTATTGACATTATAAACCTTCAAAAAAATTTTTGCACGGCCATTATTATTTTAAATTTAAGAATAAAAAACTGGGTATTAGAGCTGAGGCTGTAGCTCAGTGGCAGATCACTTGCCTAGCACATGTGAGGCACTGGATTCCATCCTTAGCACCATATATAAATAAATAAAGGCATTCTGTCCATCTACAACTAAAAAAAAATTTTAAAAAAACAGGGGAATCAAAATTCATTCAATTCAGATTGCAAATATTCTCCTCCCAAATTCTTCTCATTATGGGGGAACAAGACCAGTTGGGACCAGCCTGTCCTTGACACTTTTATTGATTTCTTAAGCTACATATAATTTAGCCATATAGATATATTCATAGGAAACCTAATTTCTTTTCTAGTTTGGGAGTGAATAGTAAGAGACAGTACCTGGTATACATTAAGCACTGAATTAAAGCTTTGCTGACTAAATGAATAGAATCTTGATATCATACAAATTCCATAACTTATAGCCCAGTAATTCCACTGTGAGGTATATTTCCTAAGAAAATAGACCAAATTGCATACAAGCAATTATATATTAAGACATTTATTACAATATTTATAATTATACAAATTTAGAAAACTAAATGTAAGGATAGAGTAAACTAGTCATATTAATCTGAGCTTTTCTCTGTTTGTTTTACTTTTCTTTAGAATCCAAGCAGGTAGTTTAGTCCTTTGTAGTTCCTAGCTTTTGCAAATCCTGAATTTTTTTTTGGATTCAGTACCAAAGCAGTTTATAGTTGTAGACATGCCCTATTGTCAATAAAGGCCTAAATTCACTGAAGTGCTTTGACTAGGTTTTCGTAAGTGAATTCAGTGACAAAAAGAGAAAGAAAATTGCCTTTGAAAGTTGAAAAGGGTGGAAAAGACATAGATCGGTAGGTCCTGAACTAGCAGGGACCTGAGCGCCTCTTAGAAAAGCTCTATGCAAGTGACAAGACACCCCCCTCCATATGAAAGAATAGCCTCTTTTCCCAATATGGGCCAAAGGACAGGTTAGAAGCCAATGTTCTGTTTCTTTTTTCAGCAGCTGTTCAAATTCTGGTATTATTCTGGAAGAAGAAGGAATGGGATCCATAATTTATGGCATTTTCTACCAACACAGAGTAAAAAGTACTTCGAGACAAAGTTGTGTCAATCGAAGGAAAATTGAGTCATATTTTGAGTAATTCCTCCTGTATTTATTTTCCAAAATGTGCTTGCCTAGTATGCATGAGGCCCTGCGTTTGATTCCCAGCACCAAAAAATAAAAATAAAAAATAATAAAATTTCATCATTTCACATGAAATAATAAATTCTAGGGAGTTTAAAGAACTATGTAAGAAAAAAGATTTTAAACAATTCAATGAAAATATATAACATGTATTTATGACCATAGAATCCAAAAGGAGTTCTTAAAACAAGTCTACCACCCAAATATACCATAAATAACATAAAAGATGCCTATAAACTGAGAAAAAGTATTTATAATATACATATAACAAAATGATCAATATTCAAATATATAAATGACAACAGGTATGAACAGTTGAAAATAGAAGTAAATATTAAATATTTTAAAATATCACTCTTCTAATAAGTAAACATGAGTTACAAATTAGAATGGCCATTTTGATTGGCCAACTAAAGTTGGATCCAACAACTTTTAAAATATGTTGAGGAAATGGTAACTGATGGGACTATAAATTGCTACAGACTGTTTGGAAAAGAATATTCAATAGCTAGTAGCGTTTAAAATATGCACACCCTGTGACTCATTTCTAATCATATGCCCCCAAAGAAAACAAACCCTTGCATATATGCAAAAGGAAATGGTACAAAGTTATTTATGTTAGTCTGACTCTTCATGGAAAACTAGAAATCGTCTGTAGCAGAATGGATATTAAATCGGCATATTTTTGTAGAATAAAAATAAGTGAACTATGTTTGCATGTGTTAAAAGAAATAATCAGGAACACAATATATGCAAAAGAAGAAAGTTTCAGAAATATACATTGCTTGGTACAATTTTTATAAATCATAAAATTAAAACAGCAGAAAAAAATATTCTGCATGAATAAATCAAGATCTTGGCCATCTATAAGAAGAAAATGAGACGGGAGCAGGAAATAAACAAGACTTTTCTTTTATCTTTATATTTAAAAATAAAAGACCTTGTGTTTTTCCTCTTGTATCCCCCAATGTTTGTAGTATTTAGAGTGTAATTCTTGGTCTCTTATTTTCATTCTCATTCTGCATTTTTCCCAAAATAATATCACATCTTTCAATGTCCTTGATTAACCAATATATTGCCATCTCTCTCAAATACTGTGCACAATCCAACTTGTCTTAACCTTACTACTCCTGAAAAATTATGTCACATCTCTATTACAATGTTTGATAAATGTGTGGCCAAAGCCAAGTTCATATTCTCCTTAACACAAAGTAGATTCTGATCCTATATTTTCAAAATTAGTGAATGGCAAGAATATGCACTCAATAAACCAAGTGAAGAACCTGGAACTCATTATAGATAACTTCCTTCCTACTTACCTCCTACATAGACGTCTTTCTTCTCATTTCCTACATCCAATTCAAAAACTTCTTTCAACTTAATGTATTTGAATCTGTCACATTATCTCCACTTTTTAATTTTTTTAGTTATAGTTGGACACAATATCTTTATTTTGTTTATTTATTTATTTTTATGTGGTGCTTAGGATCGAACCCAGCATTTCACACATGCTAGGCAAGTGCTCTGAAGCTGAGCCACAACCCCAGCCCCCCATTATGTTCACTCTTAATTTTTTTAAAATCTCTTCACCTTTAATCATCTCTGAGAGGTTATATAATTCAGAACAAGTCTTTTCCCTTTTGAAAATGATACAATGTTGCCCACTCCCTATTAAAAAACAAAACAAGAGGCTGGGGTTGTGGCTCAGTGATAGAGTGCTTGCCTAGCACATGTGAGGCCCTGGGTTCAATCCTCAGCACCATAAAAGTAAATACAATAAAGGTATTATGTCCATCTACAACTAAAAAAACTTTCTTTAAAAAAATTTTTTCATGTACTGTAAATAACCACACATGATTTTAACCTTGACATTTTCCAGCTTCAAGACCCATCACTTCCAAGATGTCGGATATGCTATTCCTTATGCCTGGGACATTTTCACTTCCAGTGTCTAATATTTAATTTCTAACATCATACTCTTCAGATCTCAGATCAGCTGTTTCCTTCTATAGGAAACCTTCCCACATTCCCCAAATATGCAATGTTTTTTTCTCTTTGAGATTCACTGGTTTCTAGAGCTTCCCATATTGAATCACTTACCAGGTTGAATTGTATATTATTTATCCATATGACCTAATATCCTCTGAGCTAAATCCTGTCAAAGTAGGAATTGGTAGTGATTTATATTTTATAATATCCCCAATGTTTAACCTAGTACTTGGCACATAATAAGGACTCAGTTAAAATATGTTGGATTAAAGAAAAATATGGATTGTTTTTCTATTAAGTAATTATCTTTTAAGAAAAACATTTAAATATGTACAAAAAATTGGTTTTACAATTAACACCTACTTTGAGGGAAAACATTCTTTTACGTGCGCAATTCCTTACAGGCTTATTAAATAACCAACCTCATTTCTTTCCAGGCAAATTTTGTATTTCTGATGAGAGTAAAATTGCTGTGAGAAGGTTACAAAAAGTGTGAGTGCCTGCAGCTGCCAAAAACTGTCTTTTGAAAAAGTAATCACCACAGCAAATGTGTGTTTTCTCGTAATATGGATTTTTTGTGTCTGTGTGCACAGTGTGCTTCAAATTCCATAAGAGATAAGAAAAATGAAGTCTAATGAAATTTACTATTGCATTTTAATTATGTTTTTCATGTTTATGAATTTTATAACCTCAAGAAGGTTCATAAGTTGTTTCTTCAAATGAATCTAGGAGTAGCAAAAATTGAGGCACAACTTTAGACTTAGCAATTGAACTGTAGTCAGGTGTTCATCAGAATTAAATAAAACTTGAAAGATTAAAGTGATTCATTTTAAAACAGTCACATTTTTATAGTGCCCCCCAGAAATTTCAAACATATAGTACTGGCAACTTATCTAAAACTGAACGTTTTGTGAGATAAAGTTACCAATAATGTATCAGAAATGGATAAACCAAAACAGAAATCAGTCAGAAGAGGTCATATTTCCCTGTCTACACCTACATTTTCTAGCACATTTCAAACTCGTGTGTGTGTGTGTGTGTGTGTGTGTTACTGTCTCTTATATAAGGTTTTGCAATCTCTCAAAAGTCTATTTGAAATTAAGATTGTGTAAAAATGAAAGGCAAGAAACTATTATTTTAGCTCTTAAGGAAGAATAGAGCTATCATTAACATTTTTAAAATGAGATGAAATATATGAAATCACTACTTTCAGATGTTGCATAACAGGCAGTACCACACTTTAATATATTAGAAAAGGAGCATAAATATTACAAGTCCTACCACTATCCCATGTTTTGGCCTGGAGGCATGTAGCAGGCATGGAACTGGAAATACCCCTGACTAATTTGGGAAAGCACAGTTTTAATAGCATGCAAAAATTATGATTCTGTTCAGTTCCCCTTCTACTATGTTATTATTATTACAAATTGTATGTTTATATATTAATTCCCTATAACATAGATTTATGGTGCTATTCATTTGTCTTTGAAATTATTCAGACAATAAAAAGTAGAGTTACAAACCAGATATTCAATAACACTGACTTTTATATCTGCCTGTGAAGTTACTTTTACCAGAGATCCTTATTTATTTCAGGTTATTGCCTAGTGTCTTTTATTTATTTATTTTAAAGAGAGAGGAGAGAGAGAGAGAGAGAATTTTAATTTTTAGTTTCTAGTTTTCGGCGGACACAACATCTTTGTTTGTTTGTATGTGGTGCTGAGGATCGAACCCGGGCCGCATGCATGCCAGGTGAGCGCTCTACCCCTTGAGCCACATCCCCAGCCCAGTGTCTTTTATTTTAACTTGAAAGATTGCCTCTATCATTTCATCTAGGGTACGTCTACTGGTAATAAACTCCTTTGGCTTTGTTCATCTTGGAATGTCTCAACTTCATAATTTTTGAAAGAGTTTTTCCTGGTACACAATTCTCAGTTAAAAGGTATTTTTCTTTTCTTTTTTTCTGAACATTTAAAATATGTTATCTGACAGCCTCATGGCCTCCATGATTTATGTTGAAAATCTGACAGTTAATTTTGCAAATGGTCCCTTGGATGTGACAATTCTTTTCTCTTTTGTTTTTCAAGATTGTTTTCAAGGATTTCAAAAGCTTGATTATAATGTATTTCATTATAGATCTCTTTGATGTTATCCTAATTAGAGTTTATTGGTCTTCTTGAATTTACAGATTCATGTCTTTTCTAGTATAAGAAGATTTCAGCTATTATGTCATCAAATATTCTTTCTGCCTCTTTAATATTTATTTTTTCCTTCTAGAGCTATAATAATTGGTATTATGGTTTACTTGATAGTGTCTAACTGGTCCCTCAGGCTCTGTTAACTCTTCTTCATTCTTTTTTTCTTTGTGCTCCACAGACAGGAGAATTTCAACTGAACAGTCTTCAAGTTCAATAGTTTTTTCTTTTGCCTGCCAAATATGCTGCTTAACCCCTTTGGTAAAGTTTTCATTTCAGATACTATACTTTTAAGCTCCAGAATGTCCACTTGGTTATTTTTTAATAATTCTTATATTTTCATTGATATTATAATTTTGTTCATACATTGTTTTCCTGGTTTGTTTTAGTTACTTGAGTATATTTTTAAAAAGAATTTATTTAATCTCTGTGCCTGCTAATTCCACTTTCTAAGCTACCTCAAGGATAACTTCTGTCAAATAGTCTTTCCATTGAAAGGACTATGACTTCTTGTTTCTATGTACTGTGATTTCTTATGTGGAAAACCAGATATTTAAATATTATGATGTGGTAACTCCATAAAATAAAGTATTTGGCCTTATGATTTATTGACTATTTTTTATTGTTTTTTTTTTTAGTTACACATGACAGTTTTCTGTTCTTAATTGTTGAAGACTGTAATCATCCATTTAGTGAATTTCCAAACTTTTTATAAAGACAATATTTATGTTTTCCACATTCTTTATTGGTACACTTATGGGATTTATTGTTACATATTCATACATGCACACAATATAACAATATAATTTGGCCAATATCAATCCCCAGCATTTCCTCCCTCCTTCTCTGCCACCCCTTGGTCTCTTCCCTTTATTGATCTTTCTTTGATTTTCACAAGATCCACCACCATCTTTCTTTTCCTTTTTCCTAACTTCCACATATAAGAGAAAACATACAACCATTGACCTTCTGAGTTTGACTTATTTTGCTTAACATAATGGTCTATAGTACCATCAATTTTCCTGCAAATGATATAATTTCATTTTCTTTATGGCTAAATAAAACTCCACTGTGTATATATACCACACTTTCTTTACCCATTCATCTCCTGAGGGCATCTAGGTTGCTTCCATAATTTGGCTATTGTGAATTGTGCTGCTATAAACACAGATATACATATATCACTGAAGTATAATGACTTTAAATCTTCAGGATAAATACTGAGGAGTGGTATAGCTGGGTCATATAGGTGTTCTATGCTTAGTCTTTTGAGGATCCTCCATTCTTTTTTCCATACTGGTTGTACTAATTTACAATCTCATCCAACAGTTTAAAAGTGTTCCTTTTTCTCCACATCATGTCCAGCATTTATTATTGTTTATATTCTTGATAATTACCATTCTGACTAGAGTAAGATGAAATCTTAGTGTAGTTTCAATTTGCGTTTCCTTAACTGCTAATCATGTTGAACACTTTTTCATATATTTGTTGGCCGTTTGTAGTTCTTTTTTTGAAAAGTGTTTTATTAATTTGTCCATTTATTAATTGGGTTATCTGATTTTTTGGAGTAAAGGTTTTTTGAGGATATTCTTTATATATTCTAGATGTTAATCCTTTCAGAAGAGTAGCTATCAAAGATTTTTCTCCCATTCTCTAGGTTCTTTCTTCAAATACCTAGTTGTTTCCTTTACTGTGCAGAAGCTGTAAAGACAATATTTCTTGATGGTATAGTCATTGATGTTTTTCTCCCTTTAGCTTATGTTCACTATTTATAGTATTTTGTTACCGAATTCCTTGACTATCAAGAGTTAGAAGAAAATATACTTTTGTCAGCCTTTTCAAATTGGCTCTGTGTTGAGATAATCCTTTAATATTTAGCCAGGCTCTTTTCAATTTTTCCTAGGCCTCCACTTTTTGCTTGCAATGAGCTTAGAAGTAAGCCAAAGGTGAAATATTAATGTACTCACAGGTCTCTTCAATGGATGTATATTGTCCTGGGCATAGATGCAGGTGTTTAAATTCCTCAGCATGTGCTGTCACTTTTGAATGTCCAATGTTCTAAAAGAATCTCTCTCCATGGTTTTTCCTCTCAGGTTTTTGGTGGCCTATTATATGATTCAAGCATAATATTTCCCCCAGGTACCTGTGAATTTTTCATTTATCCTACAATGTTTTCAAGTTAAGCCCGACATATTTTCACTCTGAGTGATTTCTAAGTTAGGTGAGAGTGAGATGAGCGCCTTATGTTCATCCTTCAGGTATCCTCATGACAATTTAGATCATGACATAATCATATGTCTTGTTTTTGCAAAATAAGATATGATTCATGTCATCTGGAACTAGAGACCAAAATCTTGCACTCTAAATATGAACTTCCATCTTAAGACTGTTTACAAGCTAAGAAGGGGCAGCAAAGGCAAGTGAAAAAGAATCACCAAGCTTTCTTCCTACTTTGAAGTTAATTTTTCTGGTTTCATCATTCAATTAATTGCTATAAACTTTGAACTGTTTTCTATAGTCAGGACAATGTTGGTTCTAGTGGTTTCTGCTTATGTTCAGTGTTTTTTGGAGAGATGGGAATTTGTAAGTATCTACTCTGTTCTTTCTTTCACAGTTATTTTAAGGTTCTCATATATAATATTGTTTTAATCAGCTTTATGTTCATATAACCAAAAGACCCAAAAAGAACAACACAGTGGAGGAAAAGTTTATTTTGAATCATGGTTTCAGATGTTCAGTCTATGGTTCTTTGACTCTATAGTTTTGAGGCCCCAGGTGAGGCAGAATATCATGGCAGAAGAGTAGGGCAGAGGAAAGCCTCTCAACACATGGCACCAGGAAATAGAGAGTGCTCTGATCACCAAGGACAAAATATAAATCCCAAATGCACACACCCCCAGTGGCTTACTTCTTCTAGCCATGACATATCTGTGTATAGTTACCACACAACTAATCCCTATTAGAGATTTGATGTATTGAATAGGTTAAGGCTCTCATAACCCAATCATTTCACTTCTAAAAATTTTTGCATTGTCTTACACATGAGCTTTTGGGGAGATATCTAATATTTAAACCATAACAAACATATTATGTGATAAAGAAGTTTATCGTAAAGCAAAGAGTTAATAACCCAAGTCAATAGTGTAACAGAATAAGAATATTCTTAATCAATCCAAAATAAGAGAGGAAGAAGAAAAATGGGGAGAACAGATGGACAAATGTGGAACAAATATCAACATGATAGATTTATATTCAACAATATGTCCAATCACCACAGTGAAAAATAAGAGAATATCAGACTGGACTTTTAAAAATACCAAACTGCATGTTGTATATAAGAAATCCCAATATAAGTAAAATCAAAGATGTTGAGAGCCACAGACGAAGGGGCCCCAGCAAACTTCCAGCTGCCAGCAAACTTCCAGCTGCAGGCTGATGATTGGCTCACAGCAGCCCCAGCAAACTTCTAGCTGCCAACTGATTGGCTCCTCTGCGGTGATGCTCTCATTCAAGTTTTTAATTTGGTTTATTATTTCTTTCATCTCAAGGATTTCTGTTTGTTTTTTTTTTAGAACCTCTAACTTCCTGTTGAGATGATCTTTTACTTCTTGTATTTGTCTATGTAGCTCATTGTCAAAGTTGTCTTTCATTGTTTGTATTTGATCTCTTATGTCTTCTTTGAGTTCACAGAGCAATTTAACTATGTATATCCTGAAATCTTTCTCTGTAGTTTTTTCTGCTGAAGGTGTCAATGATTCTAATGATGTGTTGTATTGATTTGTTCGTGGTACTTTCTTCCCTTATCTTTTCATGTTGCTCTTATGTCTTCCTTTCCAGCTCTGTGGGTCTGGTGTGTTATTGTTTTTACCCTATAGATTTGTAGTGCTCTTGTAGGGTTCCAAGATCCCTCCTTTGTGAGGAAGGACAATGTTAACAAATCCCAATATCAACAGTACATCACATATGAACAAATTGTTGTTGTTAAGACATTTATAGTTAGTCTCAATGTCTAGAAATGTTGGATTCAATTATTATTTAAAATATAATCAGTAGTTTCATGAAAGGTGTACAGTTTCTGGTGGCAGACAGTGAACTGGAGGTCAGGCATAGGAGGATATGCTTAGAGTGATTTGAAGCACTCTTTTGTTCTCTGTTAAACTGGTTCCAAACTTGGCCTCTATTGAGATTGTACAGTCAAGTGGATCCGTGTTTCTCTTCTTGTAGCTCCTCAGTCGTTCCCCGTGTGGGCCACCAAATGCCGCAGTCTGGCTGGGCATAATTCAGGAGCCACTTGTCAAAAGACATGACACTGCACCACACAGCTCTTCAGGAATTCCCTTTAAATCACGTGAATAAAAAAAAATATTTGGGTCTATTTTTTCATGAGCACTCATCATATATGATATATGGACATACGTACATAAAAACATACAACACAAAACACAAGTGTGCACACATAATATAATACATACAACACATAACATAATAGTAAAGGCCTTATAACTTTTTACAGGTGAAATCTCCATTGCAATGTTTAAAAACTCCATAGTCAAAAAATAGAACTGATCAGCAAAACATTAACCTAGGTCTGTATGAGCTCAAAAACAAAATAGAACTTCATGATGTGGGAAAGGGTAATAATAAAATAGATATTGAATAAAAGCATCCTGGTTCTGTCGCAGATGTAAGGATAGTCAAACTGGAGTTTTGGATATCAGCTATTATGGATTTGAGCCAAATCATCTTCTTTTTGGTCTGTAGAAATCGCTTTAGTTAATCTCTCTGGAATCCAAATCGGCTGCTGTTCTCCCTGTGGAAACACACAAACAGACCCCCGACTCCAGACAATTACTGGGTCAGGACCTTTCCATTGTCCTGTTAGAATATCCTTCCAAAGTACCTTGGGCTTATTTACATTTTTTGGACACATATGCCTTTCTGCAGCACTAAGTCCTGATGAATCCAAATTTAAAAAGTTTAGAGTAAAAAGGGTTATTTTAAGTTTAACTTTGGGGAATATATACCCCTTCCCAATTCCCTCTTTTTGCTTTAATAAGTACATTTTAATAGTTTGATGAGCTCTTTCAACTATGCCTTGTCTCTGTGGATTGTATGGGATTCCTGTTATATGAGTAATGCCAAATGTTGAGAAAAATTGTTTAAAAGAGGTAGAAGTATAACCAGGGGCATTATCTGTTTTTAACTGTTTTGGAATGCCCACAGTGGCAAAATTTTGTAAGCAAAGAGCTGTAATATCTTTAGTTTTTTCTCCGGCATGAAGGGAGCCCATCAAAAATCCGGAAGAAGTATCAACTGTAACATGGAAATATTTTAATTTTCCAAATTTTGGCAAGTGTGTGAAGTCCACGTCAAAAATAAATGTATGGGGAAAAAAAAGGTATTCTATGCACACAGTAGAGATCTGAAGAGAACATATCAATATCTGCCCAGTAGAGGTCAAAACAATGGTTAATATCAAGGATAAAGAAGGAAGTTTTACAAAGAGAGAAGAGTTGATTAATTATCAAGACATTATCAACCCTAAGTACATATCCAATAATTGAGTTTCAAAATACATGGAGCAAAAACTAACAGAAGTGAAAGGAAAAATTGCCATAATTATAGCTGGAAACTTAAATACTCTTCTTTTTTCTAATGGACAGAAATTGTAGACATAAAAATCAGTAAGACTTAAAATTTACAACAGTATTTTCAACCTAAATTAGCCTAATTGATATTTATAGAACACTCTCAAATACACACTGCTTCACAGGACACATGAATATTCACTAATGTATACAACTTTCTTGGATATAAAAGAAGTCTACAGGAAAACTAAGGGGTATTTTGAATTGAATCAAAAATTAAAATGCAACATCACGTTTTCAAGATGCAGCTAAATATTTTTAAATTAAAATATTTAAAAAGTAGAAATTCTCAAATGAATATTCTAAGATTCTGTCATAAGAAACTAGAAAAAAATTGGTAACAAATTAAACCTGAGGTATGTGCAAGGAAATAACAAAGTTATTGTTTTGGGGGGGATCAAACTGAGAACAAGTGCTCTACCACTGAACTATGTCTCCCAGCCAAGATTTTTAAAACATACAAAAAAAAAATCAGTGAAATAAAAAAATAATTCTTTGCAAATGTCAACATAATATTTTCTACTCAAACTGATTAGAGCAATGGAGAAAATACTTAAATCAACAATGTCAGGAGTATATAGAATCCACATTTACTTAAAGTTAAGGATAAATTTTAAGAGAAATAGTATGATAATAAATTGTAAACTTAGATTAAAATAAAAAATTCCTTGAAAAATGCAAATTTCACTCAAGAAGAATAATGTTGGGCTGGGGATGTGGCTCAAGCAGTAGTGCACTCACCTGGCATGTGTGCGTCACTGGGTTCGATCCTCAGCACCACATACAAATAAATAAAGATGTATCCACCGAAAACTGAAAAATAAATATTAAAATTCTCTCTCTCTCTCTCTTAAAAAAACAAACTTGAAAAAAAAAGAAGAATAAGAATGTTTATAGCACTCTATTTTCTGAAAACATTAAATTTCTAGTTTACAACTTTCTCACAACAAAAACTCCAGGTCCAGATAACTTCACTAGTGAATTTAACAAACATAGGAACAATTCTACAAAAATTTTTCCAGAAATAAAAAGGAAAGAACATTTCACAAGCCATTCTATAAAGCAACAATTACCCTCACACAAAAAAACATACAAAACCAACAGAAGAAACCACATTTTGGAATGATAAAGAAGACTGAACAAATAAGGAAACATTTTGCTAATTCATCAGAAGATTCAATATTTCTGAAATATCAGTTCTTCTCAGAATTATCTACTGATTCAATGTCAAACCAGTAAGTTTTTACATTGAAGCTGTTGACCACATTCTAAAATATATATGGAAATAAAAATTATCAGGTCAAAATTATTTTGATAAATAACAAAGTTGGTGGCCTCATATCATCTGATTTCAAAAGTTACTACAAAGCTACAAAAAGAAGAACAGTATGTTATTGGCATGAAAGTCATTATGTAAATCAACAGAAATGAGTAGAACTCAGAAAATATGCACATGAACATTGACTTTATTCATCACCAAAACCTGGACACAACACAAATGTTCATCAACTATTGACTTGATAAAGCATTGAACAATTGAAAGATACCCAGACATAGAAAGGAATGAAAGATGTACATGCAACACAGATTATTCTCAAAGATTGGGATAAAATATCCATAAATAACATATAACTTGGATGAAAGTATTTAGTTTTAAAAAATTCTATAATCTTTATTCTTCTGGAGGTGGGTAGGCACATTGATAACTTCAGATTTCATTAGTATATGTGTTAAGTATTTATCAGTAAATCCTAAAAAAACTATGTATGTAATTCAGTCAACACTATAGAAGTCTGGAATAGGAGAAAAATAAAGTTTATATTAAAGGATAAGTAGAAAAAGTAAGATTGTAAATATAAGTCCACTTTTATCAGTAATCACAAGAATTATAACTGATGAAATCATTAGTTAAAAGGCAGACCTTTTCAGTTTTGTTAAATAAATAAATCATGTCACACACTGTTTATAAGATATGTATATAAAACATACATACATACATACACACACATAACATAGAAACAAAGAAAGAAGAAATAGTGGAAAAATTACACAAGGAAAATCTCAGCCAAAAGAAAACTATCACTTTATAAAATACTAGCTAACTGATAAAATAAATAATTCAATAAAAATATACATAAAAATTAAGTTCCTCTACATCTAACATCACTCTCTCAAAACATATAAATTGAATGTTTACAGTATCATCAAATGGTAATAAATTCATAATCACCAGAGATGCTGATTTATCTGTTTCAATACTTACTATATTGAAGTAATTAGAACAGAAAAGATATGGACAGTAATGATGAATAAATTGTGCTCAGGGGACATATGTAGAACACTGCAACCCCTGATTGAAAGAATTAGCATTCTTTTTAAGGACGTACAGAACACGTGAAAAGTGGTCAAATGATGGGGCACAAAGCAAATTTCAAGAAATTTAATATTTATAAAAGAGAAAACATTTTCAGAACACATAGAAAGAAAGATCAAATTCAATAAAACAAAAAGTAAACTACCATGTACAAATAAAAAATTTAAATAAAAATTTAAATAGTCATGTATGTGGAAATTTTAATAACACATTTCCAAAATAAGTCAAATAAGCAATCGTGTATATTAGAATAAATTGAAGTTAATCTTTATTAAAACACTGCATAACTATTAAAATACTTTGTAATGAATTTATGTAATGTGATAAAGTGGTGCTTAGAAGGAAACTTACATACTTAATTGCTTATGTTGGAAGAAAAGAAGAAAATTAATATGATTAGAAACCAAATAAGGATTGTCAAAGAAAACAGCAGTATAAACATATTGAAGTTAATAGAAAGTAAAAGGTTAATTTAGAAGTATAAGACTAGAAATTGATATTATAGAAAACAAAAGTTCACATAAAAGATAAATAAATGTAAAAGCTGTAAACAGACTAATAAAATAAACAAATCTATCATGACTGATCAAAAGAATATGAGAGGAAGCTAAACAACTTAAGAATTCATAAGAACATTTAAGTAGAGGTTAAACAGTAACTTAAGAAAAATAAAAACTACCATGAATATTTCTATGCCAAAACAGACAAAAAGGACAAATTCTACCAAAACTGATATGAGAAGAAATGGAAAAACTAAAGAGAACTTTGTTTTAAAAACAAAGTCAATAGATTAAAACCCAAGTACTAAATAATTTTGCAGATACATTTTACTAACAAGTGAAAGGTTAAGAAAAATCTTTAAAAAAGAAACATCTCCTATAAAATGATATGAAATGTACCCTATATTATTAATAGGATTATTACAATAGGATTAGTATATATATAACATACTAATATAACAGCAGCAGCAAAACACAAACTCATTTATATTAAGCCTAACTAAAACATGCAATATTTTGGTATAGTAGATGTAAAATTTTAATGAAGAACATAAAAGAAGAAATATGACTTGTTCATGAAAGACTCAATTCAGTAGTGCTACAAAGCCTAAATCAAACTACATCCAAAGGCAAATCCAATATAATTAGAAGAAAAGGATGAAGAAGAAAACGAAACAGTAAGAGGAGGACAAGGAGAATTGTGTGCTAGAAATTTGAAAAGTAAATGCTAAAATTTGTCTTGAAAATAAAGGGCTGAGGTAAACAAATTGATTATGAAGAATAAGTTTGAATGTACATGTCCTTCTAATTATCAGGACTTTGAGAACAAGTATATTGAACAAGGCTATATATGCTGGAGCCAGACTACCCAGTTTCAAATCCTAGTTCTCCCACTTAATTCCTGTGTGATTTGGGACACAGTTTTTAATCTTATGTGTGTTTTGATTTTCTTATTTGTACAATAGAATAGTAATAGCAACTATTTCATGCAGTTGTAGAGAAAATTAAATTAAAATATAGGTGAAGCAGATTTCCTCCTCTAGACAAAATGAAATAAAGGTGACTACATTTACCCTCCTGTCTAAAGCAGTAGCAACAACAAAACATACAAAATGAAACAATGGTTTGAAAAAAAATGAGTATCAAGCAATAAAGAATATTAAACCTGAGTGATGAGAATCAGATGAAGCAAATCTATTGCTCCAACTTACTATCTTAAGAGACATTTAGGGGCCATAGTAAAGAAAATAGGAAGCCAGGCAGAGATTGAGAGACTCTTATAGAAGAGAGAACTGAATGCTCTGGGAGACAAGGGAGAATAGAGTTAGAAAGACAGAGTGCTGGAAAAGGGAGAGCCTCACACAGACAGAACTCTGGAAATATGCAGAGTTCCCATCTTGAGTATTCAGCAACTTGTTCTAAGTGCATATGTGTGAAGAAATTCCTTGAGACTGGAGAGAAAAACATCTGAATAGAGAAATCGTACCTGGCAGTCACAAAGACTGGGAATAATTCCTATTGACATTAACCAGATTGGAAATGAAACTAGAAATTAGTTTGAATTGAATGAAAACACAACAAATCAAAATTTGTTGAAAGCTTCTAAAGCAGTACTTAGGGAAACAAGTATAGAACTAAATGTTTATATCATAATAAATGAACAAAGGTCTTAAATCAATGGTCTTAGTCCTCACCCTAAGAAATAGAAGACTAAATCAAATCCAAAGTAAGCAGAATAGGAAATAATAAAGTCTAGAGTAGACATCAATAGAACAGAAAATAGAAAAACAATAGACTAAATCAATGAAAAACAGAAAAAAAAGCTGTTGCTTTAAGATCAATGAAACTATTGAACTCACAGTCAGATCATTATGGAAAAAGAGAGAAAGAGAGAGAGAAATAACAAGAGAAAGAAGGCACAACATAATGTTAGAAATAAGAAACCCAACATCCTACATCTTTAACAAATATTAAAAGGGTAATAACAGAATATCATTAACAATGTTAAGCTAGTATATTAGACAATTTAAATGAGACAGACAAATTCCTAACAAGACATAAGAAACCTTAACTAAGAATAAATGAATAATGTGAATAGCTTTACAACTGTTACAAAAATTAATTGAATTTGTAGTTTAAAACACTCCCAGAAATAAAACTCTATACATACTGAAACACATAACTTTACCACTTAGTTCTGCCAAACACGTATTACCAATTCCACACAAACTCTTCCAGAAAATTGAAGAGCAGAAAATACTCACCAAAACATGCTATTAATCCAACATTGTTCTGACACCAATGCCTAGAAAAAGTAATAAGGAAGCTACAAACCAATATCTCTACATACTTTGATATGAAAATTATTCATAAGATTTTAGCAAACTGAGTTCAAAAATATATAAATGTCACTATAAAATTATTATATATGTTTCTTTTCAAGAACGCAAGGTTGACACAAAATTGAAAATCAAACTAATAAAAATATAGACTAAAAAGAAAAAATATATATTCTCATGTCTATAAATGTAGAAAAAAATGACAAAATATAAAATCAACTCCAAAAATAACCTGCAGCAACCTAGGAATAGATGTAAACTTCCTAATCTTTTGATAATATCAAATCTAATGGTGAAATTTTGAATATAGTCCCATTAAGATGAGGAACAGGAAAAATGGTCACTGTGACCACTTCCATTCAACATGGTGTTGAAGGTTCTTGTCAGTGCCATAAAGCAAGAAAAGGGACCAAAATATTTCCAGATTGGAAAGGAAGAAGGGAAACTGACTTTATTTATGAAAGCATGGTGATCTATGAAGAAAATCTGATGACATCTATAAAAAGCTACTATAAATATCACTATAAATAAGAAATCAGGTCAGCAGGCTTACCTGACACAAGAGCAATATACAAAATCAACTTTATTTCTACATAGTCAGAACACAGAAATGGAAATTTAAAAATTAATAGCATTTATAATAGTATAAAAAATGTGAGATATTTAGGAATATATTTGACAAGAAAAATGTGTAAAATTAGTTTTCAAAAACTAGAAGACATTACTAGAGAAATTAAAGACCTAAATTAATAAAGATATACACTATATTCCTAAAAGTCTGAATACAAAGAAGAACTCTCCCCAAATTTATTCATAGAATTAATGCAATTTCAACCTAAAATTGCCAGGTATTTTGTAAAAATTAACCAGTTTTTAAAAAAATTCTTATGTAAAGGTGTAGTATCTATACATACTGAAAAAAATTTTGCACATTATGTGATATACTTTTTCATATGTGTATGATATAGTTTTAATTACTGGGATGGGGTGGGGAAAATTATAAGAAGAATTTTTCCTATTTGTTTAGTGACATATCCCCCCAAAATAAGAATTAATCTGGGAAATAGTAGTCATTTGATGTTTGTAAATGAATGAATGAACAAATATAAAAAATGAAATATGGGGGCCCAGAAATATGTATGTTAACACTTTCTATAAGAAAAGGATGACATCAAATATTAACAGTAAATGAATGAGCTCCATTAATGGTGTTGGTGAAATTGGTTATCTAAATGAGAAAAATACAAAATGGCCTTCTCACCATGCATAAGAATCAGTTTCAATTTATAAGTCTTTTTTTTTTCGTTTGCCTAATTGCTCTGGCTAAGACTTGAAGTACTGTGCTGAATAAGAATAAGGAAAGAAAGTCAAATTATCCCTGTTTGAAGATGATATGATACTACATATAGGAAAAACTCGCTCAGAAGCATAAAAATTTTAAAAAAGAAAGAGAATTTAAAAGAAAAACCTAAAGGTTCCATTAAAAGACTATCATAACTGATAAACACATTCAGAGAAGTTTCAGGGCACAAAAGCAAGATACAAAAATCAGTGGCATTTTTATATACCAATGACATTGCTGAGAAAGAAATCATGAAAGGAATCCAATTTACAATAACTACAAAACATTCTTCATTACCCAGGAAAAAGTCTGAGGAATTGAAAGACCTCTACAATGGAAATTATAAAACCCTAATGAAATAAATAGAAGAGGGACATACACACATAAATGTAAAGACTTTCATGTTCGTGGATTAGAAGAAAATTGTTAAATGTCCACACTACTAAAAAGATTTACAGATTCAATATAACTCCTATCATAATACCAAAAATATTCTCACAGACCTAGAAAAGTAATGGTAAAATTCTTATCAGAGCACAAAAGACCTCCAATAGCCAAAGTAACATTAGATTTTAAAATAAATAAATAAATAAAAGCTGGCCGGGTGCAATGGCACATGCCTGTAATCCCAAAGGCTCTGGAGCCTGAGGCAGGAGGATGGAGAGTTCAAAGCCAGCCTCAGTAACTTAGCAAGGCCCTAAGCAACTCAGCGAGACTGTCTCTAAATAAAATAGAATAAGGGACTGGGGATGTGGTTCAGTGGTTAAGCACCCGGGTTCAATCCCCAGTACGAATGAATAAATAAACAAAAAACTGGCCTATTACATTATCTGACTTCTAAATATACTACAAATTTACAGAAATTAAAACAAATATTGGCATAAAAGCAGACCTAAATGGAACCAAATAGAGTCCCCGACTGATTCTTTTTTAAAAATATTTTAAGTTGTAGATGGAAATAATACCTTTATTTATTTTTATGTGGTGCTGAGGATCGAACCCAGTGCCTCCCACATGCTAGGCAAGCATTCTACCAACTGAGCTACAACCCCAGCCCCTAATTGATCCTTGACAATGTAAGTGTTAAAAGCAGAAAATGGTGAAACCACAACCTCCTCAATAAATGGTGCTGAGAAAAGTAAATAGTCACACGCAAAAAATTTAAACTTAACCCCTCTCATGATAGGAAAAGAAAAAAAAAACACCCCCAAATGGATTGCATGAGACTTAAATGTAAGACATGAAACTTACAACAGAAGGAAGAAACACTTCAAGGTATTGGTACAGGCAACAAGAATTTTTGAATCAAACCTGAAAGCATAAGCAACACAAGCAAGTATAGTAACATGGAGTTGTTCAAACTAAGAACATGTGCACAGGGACACATTGAGTGGCTCTTTGTTGCAGCATTATTTCAAACAGGAAACTTCTGAATGCATAAAATTACTATGTGTTGTTTATAAGTATATATATATTGGGTAAAATTATTTGTGGGAGAGATACATGTCAACTTCTGAATTCTAACAAGAGAGAGTAGATACTTTGATAGTAAAGAGACAAGGCATCTACTGCATTGGTAATATTTTGTTGCTTCAAGAAAGCGAAGAGCATGAGAAGAAGATTATCACTAAATAGGGAAGAGAGGTGGGAGGGAAAAGGAGGGAGAAGGGGAATTGCACAGAAAATGGAAGGAGACCCTCATCGTTATACAGAATACATGTATGATGATGTGAGGGAAAAAAAAAAGAAATGTGTCACATTAGATTGGGTAGAGAGAAGTGATGGGAGGGGAGGGGAGGGGAAGGGGGGATAGGAAGGGCAGCAGAATAAAATAGACACTAGTATTGCTGTATGTATATATGTGACTGCATGACCAATGTGATTCTGCAACCTGTACACTTGGAAAAATGAGAAATTATACCCCATCTTATTCAAATGTATGACATGTCAAGATCATTGTATTGTCATGAGCAACTAATTAAAACAAATAACAAAATGAAAGTGGATCTGTAGCAGATATACTTAAATATTTGTATATCCCTGTGTGTATATATCTGTAATAAATGTGCTATATAAGTCTTCAATTTGGACTCATATATGTATTTTTTAACAGGCAGTGTAGTATAAGAATTAAAATTGTGAGCCTTGGAACCAGATAACAGGGGTCAAATATCTGCTGCATGATTTATTGGTGTGTGTTCTCTTTCTCATTCTCTGATCCTTATTTCCCTCATTTGTAGTAGCACATGTCTTATAAGGTTGTTCTGATAATTTGAAAAGTTAATACATGTGTAGAATTTAAAACCACTCTCAACAAAAAGAAAGGACTATATAAATGTTTTCTATTATTATCATTTTTAATTTGTTTTAAATATTCCCTAATATGTAAAAGGGGAAAGCATATAAATAGGTTTGCAGTCAAACTGAACTAAATATTGTTTACTACTTAAAATTTCTAAGAATTAAACAAAGACTAAACTACAAAAATGAAGTGCTAAGCAACCTGATACAGACTTGTGTTGGGGAACAGAGAAATGTAAGAGTAGGAAAAAGGATTTTATATTTACCTATGTAGTTACTTTTACCAAATATCCTTATTTTTTGTATAACATGAAGTTATTGCCTAGTATCCTTTCAACCTAAAAGATTGCCTTTACCACTTCTTGTTGGGTAGGTCTACCACTATCCTGCTGATGTTTTGAAAACTGCTCTCCTTGAGGAATTGTTTCATATTTTTCATTTACTTTCAACCTACTGATACAACACCAAAATACAGTTACCTACTATTTTCTAAACATTTTTTTTGTCCACCCTGAAGTCCAAAAGTGATATCTGTCACACCCCCTTCTCAAATGTTTCATAAGAGGAAATTAAAGTGTTCCAGTGTTTCCCAGGAGAAGGGAAAAGATAAAATAGAGACATCAACACAAGAACTGACAGCTTGTCATGACAGAGGTAAAATATTATTTAGACATTCAGCAAGGCCTCCACCCCTTTGGTGAAAGGGTCTCTGTGGGAAATATACTAAAAACCTTTAAGAAATGATCAAAGCAATCATGTGAACAGAATGACATTCATTTAAACAGGGAATTATAAACACACAATCTTGAGCTGTGTGAGGACCTTGATCAGAAGGCTGGAAATAATGAAAATTAGAATTAACTCACTGGCATGGAGAACAAATAAGTTTTGGAGAAAGGCAAAAATACAGCCCAGTTGCTAAACTTATTCAGGTACTGCTCCTGAGTCCCAAATTCATAGTCCCCAAATTTCATTTTGGCTTTGCAAATTAAAAAGTTAAAGAAAAATTAATCCAGGTTTAAGAAAAGTGACTCCTCTAAACTGGAGGATCCAACCCTTTGAATGTGTGTGCACAAGTATGCACAAAGATGTTTATGTGAGGTACTTCTTCATCATGCAGGCAACATTCTTTTGTTTTCAAAAAGTTGTAATATGAATCCAATATTTTTTAAAAATATTTTATACTACATGAACACAATACCTTTATTTTATTTATATGTGGTGCTGGTGACTGAACCTAGCACCTCACACATTCTAGGCAAGCACTCTACCAACTGAGCTACAACCCCATCCCAGATCCAACATTTTTCAAAATGCCAAATATAATTTAAAATAGAACAAATGTTTCAAACGAAAAGTAATTTCCCGAACCAGCCACAGAAATCAAGTAACTTCACTATGAAAGAGAGAAAACATAATTTGTAAACTTCTTGAAGAAGTTAGGGTTAGGGTTAGGGTTCAGTTTAGTGTTAGGTTTAGGTTAGGTTTAGGGTTAGTGTTAGTGTTAGGGTTAGGGTTAGGATTAGAGTTATGTTTAGGGATAGGGTTAGGGATAGGGATAGTGTTAGTGTTAGGGTTAGGATTAGAGTTAGTGATAGAGTTATGTTTATGTTTAGGTTTTTGGTTAGTTTTAGGGTTAGGGTTAGTGTAGGTTTAGGGTTAGGGTTAGGTTAGTGTGAGAGTTAGGGTTAGGGTTCGGTATAGGTTTCTTGTTAGGGTAATGGTTAGGGTTAGTGTTATTGTTTAGGAAATATTGGAAATATTGCACTTGGAGTCATAAATCTAGAATTTGAATCCTGAACTATTACAATGCTATACAGAGAATCATCAGTTTCTTTACTTTATTCTCAAACTCCAGGAAATTTTACAATCCTAGTTTTCCCATTGACTGATTCTCCCTAGCTCTTCCTGTTCTTAGGACCTCTTCTACTCCCATCATTTGCCAATGTGGCCAAAACCATGCAACTTAGTGATTTTGGACTAATCACTGAATGTTCCAAAACTTCAATTTTCTCATGGAAATGGGCATTATAATAATGTCTATCTCAAAGAGTTGGATTAATTGAGGAAATACATGTGAACTGCTTTGCACAGCACCTGAAATGATCAGTACATATTATCTATTGTTATCAAATAATTCATATTATATTCTATTCCATTAATGAGAATGCTGTAATGAGAAATTTACTACATCCAAAAGGAAATGATTGTACAAAAGCTTCCCCTTTGGGAAAGGTTGTCTTCAATGCTCCTAGCATTCATAGCTGTGGGATTTAATGGTCAAAATGACACAGATCACAGTAAAATGTTGGAATTAGCAAGAAATCTTAGATGAACACTATTACCCAACTAGTCAGTTTGTCTTGTGCAACTCTGCCCTTGGACAGAGGATAATAGTTTTATGATTTGCCAGGAACAGTGGCACACACCTGTAATCACAGCAGCTCTGGAGGCTGAGACAGGAGCATCACAAGTTCAAAGCCAGCCTCAGCAAAAGCATGGGCTAAGCAACTCAGTGAGACCCTGTCTCTAAATAAAATACAAAATAGGATTGGGGATGTGGCTTAGTACCTCACATGCTTGAGGCCCTGGGTGTGATCCCCAATACCACAATAAAAAACAAATAAACAAATAAAACAAATCATCAAAGGCTTAAAAAGTGTAGCCCATGCTGCAAGTTTTTGCTACCTCACAAAAATATAAAAATTCACAATACCACTAAATACTAGGAATTGCACTTAACCTATTGAGAAAATCTTGGAAATGTTTCCAGTAACTGCTAAACTAAATGGAAGAAAGAAATTGTGAAACTCATCATGTAAATCTTATAATCTCCCCATAAAGCTACATTCTCATTAACTCCACTTGACCAATGAGGAAAAAGAGTCTCAGAGAGGTGAAATAACTTGCCCAAAGTCCCACATCCACTAGGTGGCAGAACCCACCTTTTACAGCCATGAGACCTTTAATAAGTTCTAAACTGTTGTTGTTTATTGGTTCATATTAAATGTAGACTAGTGAGTTTTGTTTGGCATATTCATACATGCATATAACATATTACATGTGTAATATAACTATATTTTCTGAATAATATAACATGATTAGTTTCACTCCCTGTTATTTCCCTTCACCACCTCTCCTCCCTCTCACTTATCCCCTTCCTCTACTTCAGTATCCTCCCATCTACTTTTATGGCATCACTTTTTTCTCTACTTTTCCCTATAGCTTCCACCTACGAAAGAAATCAGATGACAATTGCCTTTCTGAGTTTGGCTTATTTCACTTAACATGATACTCTCCAGAGCCATCCATTTTCCTGTGAACTGTTTTATTGAATTCTCTCCTCAGATTTCTAATAACATCTTAAACTTAATATGACGAGATTAGCAATCCTTATCCTGCCACCACATTGCCAGCTGCTAAAATTGACTTCATGCCTAGTTTTTGGTATCTTCATAAATGATACATCCAGTAGATCAAGCTAAACAAACAGAAAAAGGAAAATGAACAAAAAATCTAGCACGGAGTCTTGATTCATGTTTCTCACCCTGAGCATTCCATTTGTTGGCAAGTCTGTCAGTTCTTATCTCCAAAATATATCCTAAATGCTACCATTTTTTTTTCTATTTCTTCTGGTACTGCACCATTCCAAGTTACCATTGCCATCTCTCTCCTGGATCATCATGAATCTCCCAAATGGTCTCCTTGTTTCCATGTTGCCTCCACACATGGCTTGAATGATGTTTTTAAAATGTAAGTCAAATCATATTCTTATCATATTTAAAATACATGAATGACTTCCCAGAGTTCTAACTGTAAAAATGTAAAGTCATTAAGGAGCCAGAAAGCCCTCCATAACCAGGTCCTTATAAGCTTCTGTGCCCTTATCTCCTTATATTGCTCTATGAATTGCTTTCTTCATTCACCATATTATGGCAACACTGGCCTTCTTTTGGCTCCTTAAACATGCCAACTTGCCCCTGCTGCATGGTGTTAGAACATGCTGCTACCTCTGCCATCTCTGAGACACATTTTTACAAAGCTCCTTCATTATTACCATTCATATTAGCTCAAACCCCACCTCAACAAATCACTCCCTGACAACCCACTTTAAGTTATCCCCAGCCTCAGTCCTTTACCTTTGATGACACCATTCATATGTGTTTTTTTCAATGGAGTTACCACTGGAAATCATATTGTTCACTTACTTTTTAATGGAATTAACGAAAACCAACCATATGAGAAAAGTAAAGGCTATTTGTTCACATGTTGCTGTATCATGGGAGTCAGCTCTCAGTATTTTGGCAGAGTCTCAAAGGCAGCCAGATGAATTGTAAAGCTTTATATTGGAGAAAAAAAGAAAGAAATTATTTCAGGATTGCCCTGATTGGAGATCATTGATATGGGGAAGCTGGAGAAAGGGTAACTAGGACAGAAACAGGGCATCCTATCAATTGGTTATGGGTGCATATGTGGCTTTCTCTGATTCTTCTTAAATTGGAAATGGGGACAAAAATAGAAACTATTCAATTTTAGACAAGTTCTGGCCACTTGTAAATAATTGTTACAAAAGTTACTGCTCATCATCCTGGATTGCTACTAGAAATAGCAGTCTGACTTAATCCAAGTGTAACTTATAGTTGGCTGGCTTCCCAGGATCTCTATTACATATTTCCAGGAACACTGCTGCAGGTTGTACATCAAATATCTATTTCCATATAATATGGTTCATCCTTTATTCATTTGTATATTTAATCTCCTAGTTTGCTGGCCATATATAACTCCATGGGAGTAGGTTCTTTGCTCATCTTATTCAATATGGACTCTCTAATGACTAAAACACAGTACATAGTAGTTGCTCAAGATGTATGTATCAATACATTTTGATAAACAGATAATTGAAAGGTCAACAGAGGGCCTAAATTCTTTGCTGGTATAATTTGTGTCTTAAAGCTAAAAGTTTATGTACAACTAAAAAGAACTAATAAAAATAATAAAAAAAAAACTAAGAGCAAAAGTTTAAACATCAATTTTCCCAAATGTTTCCAGACATAAGCACAGAGCTTTCTCTTTGTCCAGTATTATTGACTGATTTTGTTGAAGTATTGATCTACTATAATATTACAACCACACTGATTTAGTCTCAGCAAAATAATTTCACTTTTAAAATAAACACTATATTTTGCAGTAAATTATTCATCAAGGCAGAAGATATTTAGTATTAATGGCAACTCTTACAATAAATGGATACTTTGGCAAAGGCCAAGGCAAGACTCCTTTTACCTGTGTTATCAATCAATGGCTTTTGGAAAGAACAAATTATTAATGATTGACTCACTCACAGATAATATACTTGAGGAAGGAGGAGCCAAGCTAAAAGTATTGCAGATAAAGATCTGGTTACATTATATATATTTAGTATTATATACACTTAAAATATATAAAGGGAGTTTAGGCATGAAGGATATCAGGAATGAGTCTCCTCAACCTCACCCCAAGAACTCCCAAGTATTTATGTAGAGGTTCTCTTTCCTACCTTCTATTACTGTGACCAATTTTTACAGCTTTACTTTCCACTAGACAGTGAGTTCTCTAAGGGAAATTGTGTAAGGAGACTTTGATTCATTCTAATATCTCCATATCTTATCATAAAGTAGGCATTTAGTCAATATTTCACAGATCAAGGAGTGAATTTTGCTGAAACTTTATGTGGTATAGCAATTCCCAGCACAACCCTGTCAGATTTCCAGGGGCCCTACCAACTAAGCTGGAAAACAAGAGAAAGATCCCAGAGAATATCTTTGTGATCCATCAACTAATATCATAAGACAGATTTTGCTGTGATGTTTTTAGATATGCTAAACATGATTACACAGGTTCAGTAGCAAGACTGAGTTTACAAAGCGGGACTAAGATGATTACAATGATGTCTCTTTGGAAGGTTTTTAGAATAAGTGAAATTGTATAATACATTATTGGTTGGTAGGAAGTTGATTTTATTCTGAAACTCATGGCTTTTTAAAACATTATTTTGTTTAGTGAGACTACAGAAGGTTATATGCCTCCAACGACTTTTTGCTCAGGTGAATATAGGCAAAATGTTTATGATAGGAAATTTGTAAATTATATAAAGAATTCTAAACAGGTATACCTCTTTACTTGTATACAATGCTTTTAAGAGCTTGCTCCAAAAAAATGGAAAAATGACATGGAATATAAATATTATGGAATAGTAGAAAACTGTTCAAATTCTTGCTTTGGGAGAATATTTAAGTATCTGAATATATGCTCAGGCTGTGGTGCTAAGATTTAAAATGGTAAAGAATGGTGTGTATACAATATTTACAATTTTCAAACATATTAAGAATATTAACAGTGATATTTTACAAAGTAGCCAACAAGAGGAGAAAGAAAAGAATGTGGTAAAAATGTAAGATAAAAAGTAAAACTGCCGTGTCAGGAATGGATGGCTAACAGTCAGCTAGAGTCTGCCATTTTTCTCTGTCTTGAATTAAAGATTCCAGGAAACAGCCAGGCAGGGGATATGGGTAAACGACGCAGCTAAGGTATGCATGCCCCGTGTGCTACACCAGAAGAGCAGCCATATCTCAGCCTGCTGTGTTCCCTGGGCACAGAATCATCCTGGTATTATGAATTTGGTCTCCAAATATCTATTGAGCTATTTTAAAGTGCTCATTTAGTTTTCACAGCAGTGATTTATAAAATTTGCCCTTACGCAATAGCTCTCCATTCATTTCCAGAATACTCGTGCATTAATGGGCATTAATGAATTGCAGGATGCTAAGCAATGTGCAATATTGTTGCACGTGGGCTTTCTCTTGTAGCCTGACATCCATCTAGTTACAAAATACATCCCAATTTCATCATTGAAAACAAGCTGATAGGACATGGTAATAAGCTGTCATAAATAATGGACATACTAGTTTAAAAATTGTATCAAATAGATTCCTTATGATGAAATGGCATAATTATTGCACCAAAAGCCAATGTTCTCCAGCTAAAACAAATTGCTTTGGGGGGCATAATTCATTGACGATTAAATAGCAATCAATGCAGAAATGTGTAACAGTGTCTATAAAAGACATTTTACTGGCAATATCTACATTTCAAAGTCTATTGGCTCAAGACAGGTGCTCTGTAATAATTGGAATTCTTTTAGCTTCTACAATGAATATTTTCTATGTTATCTATGAAATTAGGTTTGAATTTTAAATACACATAATGAATTTGTAGTTGATTCAGCTCAGCTACAGAGAATAATTTCCTGATTGGAAAGAAAGACACGTTCTTACTATCCAATGCCACTTACACTCCAAAACCTAACAGGGTTTTGCAAGTAGTGGACAAAGGAGAGCTTTAAGAACATGATGGTAAAAAGTCACACACAGACTTCTGTAGAAGAGAGAAAGCACTGGGGATTAGGGAGGTGAAATCCCTAAAGGAACTACGCACAAACATTGCCAAGGAAAAGAAAGGGAATGTCAGCTTTTCTGGCAGAACGACTTCTTAGGCCAGACAGTAAAGGTGTTCTTCTGCAGGGATCTAAAAGTCATATACTTTAAGAAAAATGGATGTAGTAGAAGAATATAGTGAGTTCAGAGACAATTTGGGGTCATTCTGAAAATTATACAGTGACTGTTGTGTATTTTTAGGAAAAGAACAATAATTTCTCTTCTCAAAAACTGAATAAAATAATATTAAATTTGTACAATGGTAAAAGTGCTCATTGGAAGGTGAAGAATGCCAAAGGAAAAAAACAGCTACAAGGTAGAGGTCTTACTATCTACTGAGAAACTCTTATATCCTAGGCATACTGTGAAGCTTCTTCAAACAATCATACCACCCCAAGTAAAAGCTATGATGCTCAGAGTGACTGCCTGGTAAGCAGAAAAATATAACATGCCTCATCAGTGCAAATCGCTTTGAACCAAATAGTCAAATCAACTGCTCATGCAAAATCTTTTTGAAAAAGCAAGTACACTGGAAGCCCTTATCTGAAAGCCAAAAGTAATTTGAGATATTCTGTTTTAATGCTTTCTTAATGCAATTAGTCTATAGTTATTTATAGAAAACCCATAATTTGAATAATTTGATCTTTACCAACACAACCAAATACTAAACAAACCAATGCTAATGATATAATTTCACATCTTCCTTCATAATATATAGATTATAAAATATTTTGTCTAATTCCTACAGATACATCTTTTGGCCTATGTCACTTCTTTTTAACCTGTCACTCCATTGCTGCTGGAACAGTGAGTTTGTACAGGTTTATAAAATCTGGTTGCATTTCCTCTTGGTTGCCCCTGAACCTGAACCATGTTCTTATGTACTAGAGTGGTGTTTCTCTAATGCCACAGTGCAAGACCTCTGCATTCACACATATACAAATGGAAGTGCAAGAGGAATACCATCTGAATTGAATTGCTATATTTCAGAAATAAAAACATACTATTCTGATTTAAATTTGAATTTTAGGACAACCATGAATAATTGCTTAGTGGGTTTTTAGTCACTATTTTGTGGGACTTGTCCGCATAATACTTTGGACATTCTTATATTTTTAAATAATGTTGTTTATCTGAAATTCAAACTTAATGAGGTGTCCTGAATTTTACATACCAATTTCACCTGAGGAATAACACTTGGCCAGGGCACTGTCTGAAATGGTAGTGATTAAATTCCCCCTTTTCTGTCCTTTGGGTAGAAAATTATGAGATGTACTCTAAACAAAATCTCAGAACATTCCAGTGAGATGACACCCCAACTGCACATAGCCATAACTAGAGCCATATCATACATTTGTATTAGTTTTCCCTCCTTTTTCATTTTTCCCTCATTGGACTCTCATTTCTGTTGTCTGGGTTCATTACATTCCAAAATCAACTGCCTGACTTCTCATGCTGTTTTTACTTGGGGCTAGGGGGAGAGAAACTCAGACTAAATAAACTACTGGCAAGTTCCATGAAGTTGTATTAATGTTAGAGCTGAACAAACCCCGTTACAAATGTGAAGACTAATTTCCATGGAGTTCAGTAACAATGTGTAAGGTCACACTGCTCAGTAGATACTGATCTGAAACTTGACCTTGGATCTACATTCATTCATTCGATACCCCTTCAACTTGAAGATCATGCTTATACTTATTTTACATTAATTTTTTAAAAAGGAAGAGTCAATTTAATATTTATGTAAACATGGTATAGTAATTCCCTTTGGAATGTAAAATGCTTATTATTCTATTTTTTTAGCAAAAGAAAAAAATTCTACAAACCCTACTTTGCAAACAACTAACATTGGCAATGGGAACACATTATTCCAAATATCTTTCAATCCATCTACATTCGGATAGAAAAATAAATATAGGGAAAGAGGAAATCATATACAGTCATCCCTCCATATCCACTGATGATTGACTCCAGGAAACACAAAAGATACTCCAGTTCCTTACATAATACAGCATAGTGTTTGCATATAACCTATGCATGTCCTGTATACTTTAACTCTAGATTAATTCTAATAAATAATACAATGTAAAAACTATGTAAGTAGTCATTACAATTATATTATTTAGGGACAAGAAAACAATCTGCATATTTTCAATACAGATTCATTTTTTTTCTAATGTTTTTCATCCACGGTTGAATGATCTATGGATGCTTAACATGCAGTTGACTCTACAGATTCTAAGGAATGGCATACATGTATGCACACACAACTTAATTGTATTTTATTCTATTTTATGAGTATAATTATGCAAAATACTAAAGACTCCACCACAAATATGTTAGAACTGATGAACAAATTCAGCAATGTTACAGAATACAAAAATCATCATACAAAAATACATAGTGTTTTTATATACTAATGATGAATCCTGAAAAAGAAAAAAAATTCCATTTACAAAAGCATATGGTCTTGGAAAGAAGCTCTGATGTAGAGCACTTGCCTAGCATGTGTGAGGCCCTGGGTTTCATTCCCAGCACTGCTAAAATACAATAACATCTTTTTAAAAGTACTTAAGAGTAAATTTTACCAAGGAAATGAAAGATCCATATGTTGAAAAATTATGAAATATTGATGAAAAATTAAAGACAAAAATAAGCAATTACAAGAACTAATATTGTTAAAATGTCCACAGAGCCATTTATAGATTAAATGCAATTTATAGATTGCATTTATAAATTAAATGCAATCCCTATCAAAATTTCAATGTTATTTTTCTTAAAAATGGGAAAAAAATCCTAAAATTCACATGGAATCACAAAAGACTTCAAATAACCAAGGCAATCATGACCAAAAAGTACAAAGCTGAAAGGCTCACACTACATGAATTAAAAATATATTACAAAGGGGCTGGGGATGTGGCTCAAGCGGTAGCACGCTCGCCTGGCATGCGTGCGGCCCGGGTTTGATCCTCAGCACCACATACAAACAAAGATGTTGTGCCCGCCGAAAACTAAAAAATAAATATTAAAAAAAAAATCTCTCTCAGTATCTCTCTCTCTCTCTCTCTGTCTCTCACTCTCTCTTTGAAAAACAAAATATATTACAAAGATATAGTACTTAAAACAGTGTGACACATACATTAAACACAGATATGTGAACTAAAAGAACAGGAGAGAGAAACAAGAAATAAACCCACATATGTACAATCAATTAATTTCCTATAAGGGTGCCAAGAACACACATTGGGAAAAAGACAATCTCTTGGATAAATGATGTTGGAAAAAACTGACTATTCAGAAACGTAAAGAACAAAAAATGGACACTTATGCCTCATATAAGAATCAACTCAAAATGAATTAAAGACTTAAATGTAAGTACTGAAACTACAATAGTATAGTATTAGAAAAAGACATAGGGGAAATGCTTCATAATATTAGTCCTGGCAAAGATTTCAGGGGTAGAATACCAAAATCCAAAGCAATAAAAGCAAAAATGAGCAAAGGAGATTGTATCACACATAAAACCTATGCATATCAAAGTAAGTAATTAACACAGACAACATAAAAATTGGAAGAAAATGTTTGTAAATCATATATCAGATCAGGGACTAATTTCCAAAATATACAAGGAACTCAAAATTATTCAGTAACAAAACAATCTTCTTATAAAAAGGGCAGGGGCTGGGGGATGTAGGCAAGCATTGGAGTGCTTACCTAACACAAATGAGGCCCTGCATTATATCCCAACATCAACAAAAAGAAAAAGAGGGCAAAGGGCTTAAATACACTTTGAGTATACTTTTCTAAAAATAAGATA
>NW_026000272.1:8587643-8598062 GCF_001458135.2 Marmota marmota marmota
GCTAGAGATGGTGAGCATTTTTTCATGTATTTGTTGATTGATTCTATATCCTCTTCTGAGAAGTTTCTGTTCAAATCCTTGGCCCATTTATTGATTGGATTATTTGCTTTTTTGGTGCTTATCTTGTTGAGCTCTTCATATAGCCTAGAGATTAGAGCTCTATCTGATGTGTGAGAGGTAAAAATTTGTTCCCAGGATGTAAGCTCTCTATTCACCTCACATATTATTTATTTCTCTTGCTAAGAAAAAACTTTTTAGTTTGAATCCATCCCATTTGTTGATTCTTCATTTTAATTCTTGTGCTATAGGCGTCTTATTAAGGAAGTTGGGGCCTAGCCCTACGTGATGGAGATTAGGACCTATATTTTCTTCTATTAGACACAGACTCTCTGGTTTAATTCCTAGGTCCTTGATCCATTTTGAGTTAAGTTTTTTTGCGTGGTGAGAGATAGGGGTCTAATTTCATTTTGCTGCAGATGAATTTCCAGTTTTCCCAGCACCATTTGTTGAAGATGCTATCCTTTCTCCAGTGCATGCTTTGGCACCTTTGTCTAATATAAGGTAGTTATAATTTTGTGGGTTAGTCTCTGTGTCCTCTATCCTTTACCATTGGTCTACCAGCCTATTTTGGTGCCAGTACCATGCTGATTTTGTTAATATTGCTCTGTAGTATAGTTTAAGTTCTGGCATAGTGATACCACCTGTTTCACTCTTCCTGCTTAGAATTGCTTTAGCTATTCCGTGTCTCTTATTTTTCCAGATGAAGTTCATAAATTGCTTTTTCTATTTCTATGACGATTGCCAGTGGGATTCTGATCAGAATTGCATTGAACCTGTATAGTGCTTTTGGTAGTATGGTCATTTTAATAATATTAATTCTGCCTATCCAAGAGCAAGATATATCTTTCCATCTCCTAAGGTCTTTTTCTATTTCTTTTTTTAGGGTTCTGTAGTTCTCATTGTATAGATCTTTCACCTCTTTTGTTAAGTTGATTCCATGTTTTTTTTTTTTTTTGAGAATATTGTGAATGGGGTAGTTTTCCTCATTTGCTTTTCAGAGGATTTGTCACTGATATACAGGAATGCCTTTGATTTATGGGTGTTGATTTTATATTCTGCCAATTTGTTGAATTCATTTATTAGCTCTAGAAGTTTCTTGGTAGAGTTTTTTGGGATCTTCCAGGCATAGAATCATATCACCAGCAAATAGTGCTAGATTAAGTTCTTCTTTTCCTAGTTATTCTTTAATTTCTTTCATCTGTCTAACTGCTCTGGCCAGTGTTTCCAGAACTATGTTGAATAGAAGTGGTGAGAGAGGGCATCCCTGTCTTGTTCCAGATTTTAGAGGGAATGCCTTCAATTTTTCTCCATTTAGAGTGATGCTGGCCTGAGGCTTAGTGTAGACAGCTTTTATAATGTTGAGGTAAGTTCCTATTATCCCTAGTTCTTTTTGTGTTTTGAACATAAAGGGGTACTGTATTTTGTCAAATGTTTTTTTTCTGGATCTATCGAGATGACCATATGGTTCTTATCTTTAAATCTATTGATCTGATCAATTATATTTATTGATTTCCATTTGTTGAACCAACCTTGCATCTCAGGGATGAATCCAACTTGATCATGGTGCACGATCTTTTTGATATGTTTTTGTATCCGATTTGCAAGAATTTTATTGAGGATTTTTGCATCTATATTCATTAGAGATATTGGTCTCAAGTTTTCTTTCATTGAGGTGTCTTTGGCTGGTTTTGGAAACAGGGTGATATTGGCCTTATAGAATGAATTTGAAAGTACTCCCTCTTTTTCTATTTCCTGAAATATATTGAAGAGTATTGGTATTAGTTCTTCTTTAAAGGTCTTGTAAAACTTGGCTGTATATCCGTCCAGTCCTGGGCTTTTCTTGGTTGGTAATCTTTTGATGGCTTCTTCTATTTCCTCACTTGATATTGGTCTGTTTAAGTTGTGTATATTTTCCTGACTCAATCGGGGAAGATCATATGACTTGAGTATAAGGTTTCAAAATAATTTCTAATTATCTTCTGTATTTCTGTAGTGTCTGTTGTGATATTGCCTTTTTCATCCCGTAAGCTAGTAATTTGGGTTCTCTCTCTTCTTCCGTTCATTAGCATGGATAAGGGTCTGTCAATCTTGTTTATTTTTTCAAAGAACCAACTTTTAGTTTTGTCAATTTTTTCAATTATTTATTTTGTTTCAATTTCATTGATTTAAGCTCTCTCTGATTTTAATTATTTATTGCCTTCTACTGCATTTGCTGCTGATTTTCTCTTCTTTTTCTAGGGCTTTGAGATGTAATGTGAGGTCATTTATTTGTTGGCTTTTTCTTCTTTTAAGGAATGAACTCCATGCAATGAATTTTCCTCTTAGTACTGTTTTCATAGTGTCCCAGAGATTTCAATATGTTGTGTTTGTGTTTTCATTTACATATAAGAATTTTTTTAATTTCCTCTTTGATGTCTTCTGTAACCCATTATTCATTCAGTAGCATATTGTTCATTCTTCATGTGATGTAGGCATTTTTCTTCCTTATTTTATCATTGATTTCCAATTTCATTCCATTATAATCAGAAAAATTGCATGGTAATATCTTTACTCCATTGTGTTTGCTAAGAGTTGCCCTGTGGCAGAATATATGGTCTATTTTTGAGAAGGATCCATGTGCTGCTGAGAAAAAAGTATATCTGCTTGATGTTGGTTGATATATTCTATATATGTCAATTAAGTCTAAGTTATTCATTGTGTTATTGAGTTCTATAGTTTCTTTATTCAACTTTTGTTTGGAAGATCTGTCCAGTGGTGATAGAGATGTGTCAAAATCACCCATGATTATTGTGTTGTGGTCTAATTGACTCATGAATTTGACAAGAGTTTGTTTGATGAACATAGCTGCCCCATTGTTTGGGGCATATATATTAATGATTGTTATGTCTTGTTGGTGAATGTTTCCCTTGAGCAGTATGTAGTGTCCTTCTTTATCCCTTTTGATAAACTTTGGCTTGAAGTTTATTTTATTTGATATGAATATGGACACCCCTGCTTGCTTCTGAGGTCCACGTGAGTGGTATGATTTTTCCCAACCTTTCATCTTCAGTCTGTGTATGTCTTTTCCTAACAGATGAGTCTCCTGTAGGCAGTATATTGTTGAATCGTTTTTTAATCCAATCTATTAGCCTTTGTCTTTGGATTGGTGAGTTTAAGCCATTAACATTTAGGGTTACTATTGAGATATGGGTTGTGCTTCCAGCCATGTTTGTTTATTTTTGTTACTTAACTTGATTTGTTTTTCCTCTTTGATTAGTTTTTCCTTTAGTGTACTACCTCCCACTGTAGGTTTTCATTGTTATTTTTCATTTCCTCTTAATATAATGTGTTGCCAAGATTAGCCATTAACCTAATTGGTTTACCCCTAAATGTAATCTGCTTCCTTTCTCTTATGGCTTTTAAAATTCTCTCCTTGGGGCTGGGGATGTGGCTCAAGTGGTAACATGCTTGCTTGGTATGTGCGGAGCACTGAGTTCGATCCTCAGCACCACACAAAATAAAAAGATGTTGTGTCCACCGAAAACTGAAAAATAAATATTAAATCTCTCTGCCCCCCCCAAACAAAAAAAAATATCTCCTTGTTCTTTATGTTGAGCATTTTCATTAGTATGTGTCTTGGTGTGGATCTCTTGTGGTTTTGTACATTTGGCATCCTGTAGGCTTCTAGGATTTGGGTTTCCGTTTCATTCTTCATGTCTGGAAAGTTTTCTAAAATTATTTCATTGAATAGATTGCTCATTCCTTTGGTTTGGACCTCTATACCTTCCTCTATCCCAATAACTCTAAATTTGGTCTCTTTATGCTATCCCAACTTTCTTGGATGTTCTGCTCATGGTTTCTTATCAGTCTCTCTGTGCTGTCTACATTCTTTTTGAGATAATATACTTTGTCTTTGTTGTCTGATGTTCTGTCTTCTAAGTGTTCTACTCTTCTTGTGATACTCACATTTGAGTTTTTAATTTGGTTTATTATTTCCTTCATTTCCAGGATTATTGTTTTGGTTTGTTTTTTGCTTCTTGGATTTGTTTATTTATTAATTCATTGTCAAAGTGATCTTTCATTGTCTGCATTTGCTGTCTAAGGTGTTCCTTGAGACTCCAGATCATCTGAACCATGTATATACTGATATCTTTATCTGACATTCTTTCTGCTGTAGATGTTATCTCTTCTAGTGTTGTATTGTCCTGCATTGTTTGTGGTCCTTTCCTTCCTTGTCTTTTCATGTTGCTCATGTTTCTTTCCAGCTCTGTGTGACTGTTGTGTTATTGTTTTTCCCCTATAGATTTGTATTGCTCTTGAATATTTCCTAAATCTGTCCTTTGTGATGGAAGACAATGTAAACAGTTCCCAATATCAACTATACATCATCTATGAGGTAGTTTTTGTTTTTAATACATTTATAGTTAGTCTCTATGTCTAGAGATGTTGGACCCCATTATAATTTAAAATATATTCATTAGCTTCATAAAAGGCATATAGTTTCTGGTGGCGTATAGAAAACTGAGGGTCGGGCGTAGGACGTTATGTTAAGGGGGAAAGATGTGAAGGTATGGGTTAATATATCTTAGCTACTTTGGAGGAGAACTCTAATGAAGGGGGTTATTAGCTAAAGAATAGACAGGAGGTCTTTTAGGGTAGTTAAGTACGTGGGAGGACAATAAGAAGCATAGAAACAAATACCTATTTGCATTTAGTAAATTACACATAGTAGAAATAGTGACGCTTGGGAGGTTGAGAGAGGAAGAGAAGGAGGAAGAAAAGTAAAAATAAAAGAAGAAGAAAAAAGGGGAAGAGAGAGAAAGGAATGAAAAAAGAGGAAAAGAGAAGAAAAAGATAAAAAGGAAAAAGGAAAGAAGGAAAAAGAAAAAAAAAATGCACTCTTAGAATTCTGTTTTCTTCTCTTCCAGTAGGTGGCCTTGTGCATTCCAGGTTGAGTCACTGCCCTCAGGGTGGGGGAAGCAATCCTTGTGAGGCGGCTCTCCCTCCCCTGCCGGGTGCCTCTGCAATCTGGGTCTTTGGGTTGCTCCCGGTCTCTATCCCCCTCACTTCTCCTGCCCACCAGGCCTCAATTGATAGGTCTCTTGTCCGCAGCCCTGGGTTCACTCTGGGCATGTGTCCCCCTGGCCGCCCTGTGTTCCTGATCAACTGAGCGCTATCTCTGTGTTGGGTAGTCACCAAGTCATCACAGCTGTTCTGTCATATTCCCTCCGATAGCCATGCCCACCGAAGGCTGGGGAGAAAGGCTTTGAGTTATCACAGCTGGGTAGAGGGGGGGCTGGGAATCACACACCTGTTCAGACGCCCATCGCACTGTCAGGTACATTCACCAAAATTTGATAGGGTAGATTTTCCAAGATGGCGACTGCCCGTTTCCATGCCAGGGTGTCCAGTGAGGTGGAGGGAGCTGGGCTGTTCTGTTCCTATGCTATGTCCACCCGTGCCCTGTGGTGACATGGGTCACAGTCTGACCCGCTCCAGCCCTAAAGGATCGGTAACCCTGCATGTCCGCACTGCCAGAACTCTGCAGGGCTCAAACTCTGCCCATCTGTGGTGGGTTCCAGCTCCGTGCTGCTGGCCGGCTTCTGTGGCAAAGAGCGACTCTGGTTTCCCCATGTCCTGAGCTGGGCTTGCAACAAATAGCTGTTTAAAATCCTGTCATACACTCCATGAAGTTTAAATTCGTGAATGAGAGCTCCTGTGAGGGAAAATGTCCAACCACGCACTAGGAGTCATGCCAGTAACGGGTTCTCCTCTACTCCACCATCTTGGAGTCCCTCATAGGTAATATTAGAGTTAGATTTTTATCTTGTCCCCATGTTTATTCCTTTCTTGAGTTTTCATTCCTTTCCTCAGTCTACATTTTTATCCTTTCAAACTTTAATATGGAAATTGAATTTCTTACCAAGTTTTCTGTACCATGAGAGTGTGGTGACAAAATGAGAACAAAGACTACAGCTGAGGCCAAAGTGGCATGCTCTTTGGTAGAATTCAGGGCTTGTCACTTTTTGACCCTATCTTGTTTAAAGTTCAGGGTCTCACTGAGTTGTTTAGGAGTCACTTTATGTAATTGTGAGCATATCTGTTTTATATTTAATTGATTTTATTTTTTAAATACATGACAGTGGAATGCATTACAATTTTTCCTCGATCTATACACAAAGGACTTAAAAAGAGCATACTACAGGGACAAAGCCACAGCAATGTTTATAGCAGCACAAGTCACAACAGCTAGACTGTGGAGCCAACCTAGATGTCCTTCAGTAGATGAATGGATCAACAAACTGTGTCATATATACACAATGGAATTTTACTCAGCAACAAAAGAGCATATCTTATTCACAGTGAACTCTTCTGAGGTTCCAATCATCTCTTTAGTCAGGTCAGTTGCATAGGCCCAGAGTTTCTAGCACTTTGTTCAGTTTTACATTGTCCACATTTTTCCTATTCATCCTCAGTAGCCATTTCTAATATATCCTAATCAAAAAAGTGAAATGAAGATAACTTACAACTAATTGTTTCTTCAAACTGTAAATTATTCAAGAGGAAAAAAAAAAAAAACTTAGAATTTCGCTGACTCATCAGGATGACTGGGCTGGAGAGTTAGGTCTTAGAAGCCATGCCCCTCCCCCACACTAAACTATGCTGTTTAGTTTCTTTACATGGTCACTTTTTTTTTTTAATCATAGCTATTCTTTTCTTAGTTCATAATGATTTCCCTGAAATATTTATAAGTACATTTCTTTTTTTTTTGTACCAGGGATTAAACCCAGGGCTACATAACCATTGAACCACATCCCCAGCTATTTTTATATTTTTTATTTTGAGACAGGGTCTCGCTGAGTTGCCTAGGACCTAAGATGCTGGGGTTGGCTTTGAACTCACAATCCTCCTGTCTCAGCCTCCCAAGCCTCTGGGATTATAGGCATGCACCACTGTGCCTGTCTATAATTGCTATATTTTATTAACTTTGTTTCTTAATGATGGTGGAAAGTTCAATAGTGGAGTCATTGTGATATTTTCCCTGGAGGTCTTCTACACTGCTTTTCCCACAATAATTTCAAAATTCCCTAAATATTACATCTTCTAAGAACAGAATACAATGATTCATTATTTTTAATCAAATCATTTAATTAAAAGCTATTAGTGGACATTACTGGACCTGCAATCCTTAACAGAAGAGGCTTATAAAATCTTAGCAATTATGTTGAGCAACATTTGTTCCAGGAAAGCTTTGCCTTGAATAGAAATGCACTGGCAGTATTGCCCCAAATCATTGACTTACATCAGTCCAGTCAATGGAGAAGAAACAGTTGATTGCTATCAACAATCAAGACTAAGTAAAATAAATACTTCACAGTGGTAGGTTGTTAATATTTTATTCTAAGCTTCAGTTTTCTCAGAGGTCATATTTACCAAACTGGTAAAATCAAATTAATTGGAAATGAAAAATAATATTTATTCACAATAGTAAAAACTGTCTAAATTTGTTTAAAACAGTCAAGGTCTGCTTTATTGATTTCATATTAATTTTGATGCCTTTATACATTTCTGATATTAGAAATCACAAGTGACAATTACCTTTCTGAACTGTACAATATACCAAAGGAAACATCCAAAGCAATGTCACCTTTTGGTGCTTTGTTTAAAGTGAAACATTTGTACATTGAGGAATTGTGCAAGTGTGCAAACTCCATCTTAAATAGGTCAAAAGAGGTGTTTTCACACTCTTAAAACATTTGTTCATGATATGCAGGAGCAGATACTTGTGTTTTCTCTATCATTGCATTCTTGACTGCCTTGCTCTGTTGCTCAGAATGTATCTACATTCAATAACAATTCAGTTGACTAGTCAATGTGGTCCATTAAATAGGCAAGATAGAATAAGAGCATTTTGGAGATGGCTGGACCTTTTCAAATCAAATAAACCCATCCCAACCATTGTAAATGAGGAAACAGATACTGGCATAGGGGAGATTGTGTAGCAGTTATATAGTTATATAGTATGAGATCTAAGATACAAATTAAGACTTTTTAATACCTTATGTGTTCTTTCTCCTGTGTTTGGCTTACCCCTAGATTTAACTAGTTGTTTGTTTAAATTACTGAATATTTCCCATTATTGAATTAACCAAGTTATGCTTTTGATTTTGTGTGGACCAAGAGTCATTCTTCAGCAAATACTTAGAATTTATAAGCTTTATCTACAGGATCCTCCCCTAGGGTCTCATGGTGTATGGGTGTGTGTGTGTATATGTGGAGGTGTGTGTGTATATGTGTGCGTGTGCACATGTACACCCTGGGATTGGACCCTGGGTCTTAAGGCATGCTAGAAATGAATTATACAACTGAGCTACACCCTCAGCCCTCAGCATACTTTTTAATACCCCCAAATAAGTTTTTCTTGTGACAACTCCTAGAATATTTGCTTTTTGTGGTACATATTCAATTCCCTTTTACAGAGGAGGTTTGTCTGTGGTACCATAACCCTCAGGTCTTACTCCAACACTTACAACATGCAGGACATTATCTGGTCTTTCCACTAATGGCAAAACACAGTACTTATTCATTTGTTCATCCACTTGAAGAGCAAACCTCACTTGTGTAGTTGCTCTGTACCATGCACAGTGTCAGTTACTAAAAGGAGAAAGAGAAAGAAGGTCCAATTTCTGATCTCAAAGCATTCACTGTCTAGTTCTCCAATAACAAAAGGAATAATTTGTTTTGCAACAACAACAACAACAACTAAATGGAACCCCCTGCTTCATCTTTGAAAGGTTTTCATCTCCTGATTTAGAAACAAATTGAACAATGGGCCTTTTATTTAGTTATCCAGGATCAAAAATGTCACTTGACAATATAATTACTCTGTGGATTGAAGAGCCATATTTTATACCATGGCCTCATTAAAACTACTGAGGTTTCTATAAATAAAAGCCCTTGGATGGATCAGCATGAAAACTGACATCAGCATCATTCATTTTTTTTAAAAGGAAATTATTCCCACAATTGTGTCTGCTACACAGATATATTGATTTGTTCATTTCCCCTTGGGGGAAAAAACAAGATACACAAATTACACTATACCAGTCATTTTTCAGGATGAATACCTATAGTTAGAGAAATTATTTAAGGGAAATGGAAATACCATCTAGATATTCTCTCATCAAGATATTATCCAATATATTATTTCTCACTGCCAGGAGGGTAAACATAAAGAATTACATTTTCAAACAGGTAATTTTAAGACACATCAATTTTCATATTTGAAATGAGTGCAGTAATTGTCTGGGTGTATGACAAAATAAGTATGAAAATGTAGGTACACATTCATGGTGTGAATTTAAGGAGAATGTTAAAAATTCAGCAAAATCTTGTACATATCCATTAATCATTTGAAAAACATGTGAACTTTTCCCCTGCAAAGAAAAAAAACACACTAAGAAATGAGATTTTACATATTAACTTGCAACACTATATTTCAGAAGATGAATATTAAAGCATAGGCAAATATATGGATATGAAGGTAAGGTAGATGATTATATTCAAGAGAGTGAAAATTTCATAAATGCTGTGATATGAACAAGCAATGAGGTAACATGGGATATGCAGACCAGAGAGAAAACTTAGTGGGGACAAACAATTGATTTTAAAACCTAAAGGAATGATTAAACCAACAAGACAGTATGCTTATTCTATATAAATCTGAAGAGAGAACCAGTCAAAAAAATATGTTATAGAACCAGGTGCAATAGCACATGCCTGTAATCCCAGGCGCTCAGGAGGCTGAGGCAGGAAGATCACAGGTTTGAGGCCAGCTTCAGCAACATAGTGAGGCCCTAAGCAACTTAGTAAAATCCTGTCTCAAAATAACAACAAAAAAAATTAAAAAGCTCTGGGGACATATGTTCCTCAGTAGTTAAGAGTCCCTGTGTTCAATCCCTGGTATCCCCCCACCAAAAAATAATGATGTCAGATGTTATCATACAGCTTAATGATAGGAAAATATGAAGAACTTTTTACCAACTAGAGTTATTTGTAAATAATAACTCTATATTATGTAAACTCTGCTGTCTTGCTAATCAATACCTCTCCAAAGATGTCTGAGTAGAAAGGAAGGTTGACTAAAGTTTCTGGCAAGAGGCATTGCATATTAATTATGAATTTCAGGTACCAAATAACAAAGTCCAAAGCAGTTAAGTAAAAATGGAAAATGTAGGGAGAGCACTCCATAATTGATAGTCACTACCCATTTTTCCATATCAGGATCCTTTCTTCAAATCTTCCACGCCCATCTGCTACTGTAAATATAACTTACAATAATTTTTCTTTGCTCCAAAAGAGAAAAAAAAAAAAAAAATA
>NW_026000272.1:8603334-8638019 GCF_001458135.2 Marmota marmota marmota
GTAGAGGATAGGAAAGGCAGCAGAACACAACAGACACTAGTATGGCAATATGTAAATCAATGGATGTGTAACTGATGTGATTCTGCAATCTGTATACGGGGTAAAAATGGGAGTTCATAACCCACTTGAATCAAAGTGTGAAATATGACATACCAAGAACTATGCAATGTTTTGAACAACCAACAATAAACATTAAAAAAAGGAATATACCAATATAAGCAAAACATGCACATTTTCCTTCAAAAATATCTTAAAGTGTGATAAAATCACATATTGTTTAATTCATATCTGTTGTAAAACATTGAAGGCTATTTGAAAACTACTACCAATGCTTAAGGAAAGTAACTACTTATCTTGTATGTTTTGAAATTTAAGGATCAGGAGAACTTTGTGTGTAAAACCAAGTAACAAGTTTCATTCTGATTGATAGGAATGGAGTTTTTCTAGAGGTATATGTTAGTGTCTGTCACCTTCTTACATGGAGAATTTCTCCTCTAATATGGAGGGAAAGAAGTTTGTGGTGTTCTATTATGCTAATATCATTTTTATACACTTTTTAAAATACCTTTAGAAATGGAAAGTTAATAGCATGGAATAATGGAGACATGAGGTGGAACAAGTAACTTGCATTTCAACATACATCAAAGTCCTGGCATATAAGGTAGAAGCTAAACTTCCTAGTTTGATATCCATTCTAAAAATCAGACTCATTATATTATAGCCAACATTTTTTTTTTCATGTTAACATTAAAGTAACAGTGTCATTCAAGTTTTTTACACTTCCTATTTCCCGTATTTGATTATAAGAGGGTTTTATTAATATTATTATTATTTTCCAAAGTTAAACTAATCATAAGGCATGACAACCTAGAAATTTGGTGGAGATTACTAAGATAACTTTTAAAATGTCAGAAGTGTTTGGAATTGATGCTGTGTCTGAAATGGAGTTCCCAAGTAACAGAATCTGAGGTAAGAGTTCTTGTTCAAGTGATTTATGGGAGAGAAATAGCTATTTTCAGGAGAAGAAAGAGGAAGATAACAAGATGATGAAAAGAGAAGAAAACTTAGCAAGAATGTGGTTTCTCTGGAAACTAGTGTTTCCCATCTGACACTATGAAGAAGCCCTTGAATCAGATTCCACCAGAATTGGTCCTGTTTTGAGGAATGGGGCCATGCTTTTGTACCCTGTGTCAGTCAATCATTGATTCAGATCTATGCCCAATCCTGGGGACAGGGGCTGTGTATCCTGTAGGACATGCTGATTCCCAGTGAGCTGTGTACAATATTCTGGAAAAGGGTCACCTGTGAGTCATTATCAACCAATATCCAAAGCAAATAAAAGATGGATTCACTGGCCAGAAAATGTAATCTGCGGGGCTGGGATGTGGCTCAAGCGGTAGCGCGCTCGCCTGGCATGCGTGCGGCCCGGGTTCGATCCTCAGCACCACATACAAACAAAGATGTTGTGTCCGCCAAATACTAAAAAATAAATATTAAAAAATTCTCTCTCTCTCTACCTCTATCTCTCTCACTCTCTCTTTAAAAAAAAAAATGTAATCTGCATGGGATATCAATAGTGTTAACTTAGCATTAGCAGGATGGGTGACAAAAGCCACTAAGGAAAGTTTGAAGAAAGCAAAAATTACTTAGAATAGTCTAGAATTTGTGTTATACAAAATACAAATCCTATCACAGGGAAAATAGGAATTAAATATACTGTGTTCATTTTCTAGCACTGCCATAACAAATTACCACACTGGGTAACTTAATAGAAATTCATTGTGACACAATTCCAAAAATCTAAAATCAAGGTGTTGGCAGAATTGATTCCCTGTGAGGACTGTGAAGTGAAGCTCTGTCCTAGCAGGTGTCTCTCCTTGGCATGTAGATAATGTTTTCATGTTAACCAGACTTTCTCTAGGTATGACCTATCTTCAAATTTTCCTTTCTTGAAAGCATGCCAATTAAACTGAAGGAGGGGCCATCCTCATAAAATCATTTTAACTTGATAACCTCTTTAAAAACCATGTCTCCAAGTAAGGTCACATTCTGAGCTGCTGGAGCTTAATACATATGAATTTGAGAAAGGACACAATTCACCCATAAGGGACACCTCTGAAAATTACAATAGCACATTCTTTAGATAAAAATTAGCTACTTCTTTGAGCAGAAAATCACTCAATTTTAATTTTTAGAAATATATTAAATGAATCTAAAATTATTTTGCCAAAGGCAATGCAGAGCTTCCACTGACTCCATCTCCTTTACTGGATCCATTCAACCTACAGACATTTGTGGATAATGTAGTTGATGTAAACAAATTTTGTTATTACTTAGAAATCACCTTTATAAACTCACTAGAGATGATTTTAAACAGTCAACCTGTTACTTATCAAAAACTATTTATATGCATTTACAATTTACTTTCAGACAATCAATGTGAACAAACAGTGCTTAATGAAAACTCCAATACAATTACTTTCACCATTCTCTCAAATCAATTAACCTGCCTATAGAAAAAAAAAAGTCTTCCCAGTATGTTGTTGAAGGAAAAATAAGATTAAAAAGAGGAAGAAATATTGATCTATTAAAAGGAAAGAAAAAAAACTGATATCTATTGAGTGCCAATTGTATATCCAAGACACTAGTTTGGATCCTTTGAATAGTTCATCTTAGTCAAACCTCACAGAAATCTTTTGGGACAAATAACTTCTTCATCTTCTTAAGTGTTCACATGCATAAATTGAATCTCAGAGAGGATAGATAACTTATACATGCCCGTAAATAGCACAGCTCATATTTAAATCTTTCTATGTCTCATACCAAAGCCTCTGACCATTTAATGAGACCATCCTTCAGTATTTAAGAGAGATCTCTAAATAAATAGTTCTAACAACCCCCAGGAAACCTTGGAATAACAAACTCAGGGGATAGGAACCAGAAATGATTAATTATTCATTAGGAAGTTATTAAAAGTCTATTCCATGACAAACACTATTAAAATTGCTAGGAGCTGATTGTAGTTTCTTGAGTTAGTTAAGGTTCCTGTTTTCATGAAATTTGCATTTGTAGCTGAAACTGTGTTCATGTGTGTACTATGTATATGTGTGTGTATATTTATATACACACAAATATATATATACACTTATATGGAAAGCACCATACAATTAACAAGATTCCCAAACATATCCATATCAAGTATTTACTACTTATATTTTCATACTTAAATAAATATTTATATCACAATCTACTAATGAGAAAAAGTTTTAGATTGTAATGGTACTATAGTTATCATCTCTACTTTAAAGAGCAGACACTGAGACAGAGGTTAAATAATTATCCCAAGATCACCCAACTAAAAAGTGAATGATCCAGGCTTAGAAACAACATATTTGTGATTCAAGAGCCTATATTATACATCACTATGGTAAACTCTCTTCAGAGAGTTTATGTCTCTTACTCAAAGCTAAAAATATATGTAATATTTACCTATATCTCACCTTGAGCAAGAAATAATTTAAGCAATTCTGGAAGAAAAATAAAATATAGGCAAGTATATGTTAAAAGCATAAGTAAAATAAGAGAGGCAAACTGGAATAGAGGGATAAAATGGGTTAAGTATTATATTAAGAAATGTGTGTGTCACAAAGCCTGGGATATGGGAGCCTTGAGAAGCAGAGGTGGGTGAAGGACTGGCTCCTCTGCAAACCCTCTCCTTGAGTGGAGCAGACAACACCTTCCAACCCATCCTATCTCATAGCACTCAGAAGTGAAGCTGTGAATATAACCTGATTATCCACACAAAAAGAAGGAACTGACAGCCCCCACTACTACTTTTAAGTGTAATACATACCTAAGAAAAACAGAAACATAATTCAGAACTGACAATAAACATATAATTTTATACACTTTTTTTTACTATCACAATGGAAACAATTCCTTAATCTTCCATCAAGAACCCTTTTTTAAAAAGTTTTTCTGTGGGGCTGGGGTTGTAGCTCAGTGGTTGAGCACTTGCCTTAGGTGTGTGAGGCACTGGGTTCGATCCTCAACACCACACTAAGAAATAAATAAATTAAATAACAATATTGTGTCCATCTACAACTAAAAAATATTTTTTAAAAAAGCTTTTGTGTGCTGAATTATCCATGGACATTTGTACATATACATATTTGTCTCAAGCTTGTCATTTCTAGCATTTCTTGAAGTTATTTTCTTGACTCTTTTGAATACTAGGGCTTTTGATTAGTATACCTTGGTTTTGTATTATATTGTTTTGTTACTTCCAATTATATTGTATCTCTCCTATTTATTTCCCTTGATTCTCTTCCTCTCTTTTATTTCACAAACAGCTAAATTCTATTGTTTTTTACTCTTCCTTTAATTCTGTACTGCTACTCACTCTGATGCCCCCTCTCAATAATTACATCCTACATCTCTTCTACATTCTCCCTTTTTTGAAATAGCAAATCATTTTGTAAGCATAATACATCTACTGTTGGCAATTACCTACCATACCATCTCTATACATAGTGCCAATTAACATTGTAGATGCCAAAATAGGATCTAAATATTTACTTTATTTCTGAGTATTTATTGCATTGTTTTTTATTTTTTTTCTCACCCTAAAACTTGAGGTACTAGAAATCTTCAGGAACACTATAAATTCATATGGTAGAAACTCTGCCACCTCATATTCCTACTGATAAATGAGTAGACATACAAACAACATAAAAAGCAAGGCAGCAAACCATCCCAAACAAGTAAGAATACCTCATTTACAAAATCCAATGATATCATAGTGGAGGAAATATCAGATAAAGAATTCAGAAAGTTCGTAGTTAAAATGATCTGAGAGTTTTTTACCTCAATGTAATGTATGAAACCAGAGAGAGAAATTTGAAGATGTGAAAGACCACTTCAATAAGGAGATAAAAATTCTGAAGAAAAATCAACCAAAAATACTGAAGAAGAATCAACCAAAAATTATTAAAATGAAGGAATCCATAAACCAAATTAAAAGCTCAATGGAAAGCATCACCAGCAAACTACACCACCTTGAAGATACAGTTTCAGGAAATAAAGACAAAACATACAATCTGGAAAATAAAGTTGACAATGGATAAAAGATTTAAGAGAATAAGAACAGAACTTTTAAGAAATATGAGATAACATGAAAAGAACAAATTTAAGATTTATCAGGACACATGAAGGCTCAGAGATACAAACCAAATGAATGCACAATCTTTTTGATGAAATTATATCAGAAAATTTCTCAAATCTTAATAATTAAATGGAAAAATCAAATACAAACTTATAGGACTCTAAATATAAAATTACAACAGATCTGCATCCAGGTATATCATTATAAAAATTCCTAACATACAGAATAAATATAAAATGTAAAGGTTGCTATAGGAGAAAACAGATTAAATTTAGACAGAAACCAATCCAAATCTCAGATGAGTTTTCACCCCAGACCATAAAAGATAGGAGGCCTTGGAATAATGTATGCCAAGCCCTGAAAATATTCTCAGTTGGCATCCATTTTCTATTTCTGGCAAAATTAAGCTTCAGATTTTATGGTGAAATAAAAACCTTCCATGATAAATAAAAGTAAAAAGAATTCACAACTATTAAGCCTACACTAAAAACATACTTGATAAGATATTTCAGGAAGAGCAAATGAAAAATAAAATTAAAAACCAGCAAAGGGAGAACTACACTAGAACAGTCAATCATAGGATAAATGAATTCAAATTAAAAACCATAAATACATGAAAATGACAGGGAATAAAAATTACTTCTCAATAATAACATTTAATGTGAATGACCTAAATGCATCAATCAAAAGACATAGACTAGCAGAATGGATTAAAAAATAGACACAACAATGTGTTGTCTCCAAGAGAGTTGCCTCATAGGCAAAGACATCCACAAACTGAAGGTAAAAAAATAAGAAAAAAACATTTCACATGGATTTTCTAAGCAAACAGGGGTTTCTATCTTCATATAAAGTGTACTTCAAAACAAAGTTAATCAGAAGACACCAAGATGGACATTTCATACTGCCTAAGAGAATTATACATCAAGATATAACAATTCTAAATATTTATGCCCCCAAATGGCACATCTATGTACATCAGAAAAAACCTTCTCAAATTCAGTAATCAAATAGACCACAACACAATAATACTGGATGACTTTAACACACCCCTCTCATCACTAGATAGATCCTCCAAAAGAAAACTAAATAAAGAAGATATAGAACTACAATTAATATCTTAAACTTAACAGACATATGTAAGATATTTCTTCCATCAATGACTGAATCCACTTTCTTCTCAGTAGCACAGGGAACATTTTCTAAAATAGACTACATATTAGGCCACAAAGCAATGCTTAGCAAATCAAAAGAGTAGAGATAATACTTTGCATTCTATCAGATCATAATGGAATGGAATTATAAATCAATGATGTAATAAAAGTAGAAGCTACTCTAACACCTGGAGACTCAGTAATATATTACTGAATGAACAATGGACACCAGAAGAAATAAAAATAAAACTAATAAAAATTAAAAATTACTTAGAGGAAAATGAGAATAACAACACAACATATCAAAATCTCTGAGACACTATAAAGGCATTTCTAAGAGGAAAGTTCATAGCATTAACCTCATTCATTAAAAAAGAAAATAGAAAGTCTCCAAATATATAACCTAACATTACATCTCAAGACACTGGAAAAAGAAGAACAAATCATCACTAAAAGCAGTAGAAGACAGGAAATTATTGAAATCAGAGCCAAAATCAATGAAATTGAAACAAACAAAAATGAAAACAAAATTGATGAAAAAAAAAAGAAAAAAAAACTCATATTTCTAAAATTCATGATTAAAAGGAAATATAATCATAGACACCACTGAAATACAGAGGATATTCAGAAACTATTTTGAAAATTATACCTAATGAAATAGAAAATTTTAAAGACATTGACAAATTTCTAGAGACATATGACCTACCCAAACTGAAGCAGGATGACTGAAAATATAAACAAATCAATTTCAAGTAGCGAAATCGAAGATGCCATCAAAAGCCTACCAACAAAGAAAAGTCCAGAACTGGATGGATTCTCAGCTGAGTTCTACCATACCTTCCAAAGAAGAAGTAACAATAATCCCTCTGAAACCACTGCATGGAAAAGAAAAAGTGGGAACCCTTCCAAACTCATTCTATGAATCTATGTCACCCTGATTCTAATACCAGACAAAGACACATCAAGGTAACAAAACTTTAGGCCAATATCCCTGGTGAACATAGATGCAAAAATTCATAATAAAATACTGGCAAATCTCATACAAAAAAACACATTAAAAAGATAGTGCATCATGGCCAAGTGGCTTTCATTACAGGGAAGCAAGTCTGTTTCAACATATAGAAATAAATAAATGTAACACCAAACCTACAGACATAAAGACAAATCACATGATTATCTCAATAGATGTAGAGAAAGCATTTGACAAAATACAGCACAGCTTCATGTTCAAAACACAAGAAAAACAAGGAATAGAATGAACATACCTCAACATCGTAAAAATATCTATACTTGACACAAGACCAACATCATTCTAAATGGAGAAAAACTGAAAGCATTCCCTCTAAAAACTGGAACAAGACACGGATGCCCTCTTTCAACAGTTCTACTTAGCATAGACCTTGAAACTCTTGCCAGAGTTTTAAGTAAAAGAAAGAAATTAAAGGGATACAAGTAGGAAAAGAAAAGCTCAAAGTATTCCTATTTGCTGATGAGATTTTCTACCAGAAAACTTCTACAACTCATAAACTAATTCAGCAAAGTAACAGGATATAAAATTAGTACCCCTAAATAAACTGCATTCCTATACACCAATAATTAATCAGCTAAAAGAGAAATTAGGGAAACTATCCTATTCACAGTAACCTCAAAAAATAAAATATTTGCAATCAAAATAACTGAAAAAGTGAGAGAACTCTAAGATGAAAACTATAGAACACTAAAGAAAGAAATTAAAGAAGACCTTATTTCCCGTGTTCTTGGATGGGCAGAATTAATAATATCAATATGGCCATACTACCAAAAGTGCTATACAGATTTAATGCAATTCCTACTAAAACTCCAATGAATTATTCATAAAATAGAAAAAGCAATAAAGAAATTCATTTGGAAAGAGAATAGGCCTAGAATAGCCAAACCAAACCTTAGCAAGAAAACTAAAACAGAAGGCATCACAGTACCAGTCCCTGAATTTACTACAGAGATATAGTAACAAAAACAGCATGGTATTGGCACCAAAATAGACATGAAGAACAATGGAACAGAATTGAAGACACATAGATAAACCCACATAAATAGTTATACTAGAGTAAGGTGTCATCAACACACATTGGAGAAAAAATAACATCTCCAACAAATGGTGCTGGGAAGACTGGAAATCCATATGTAACAGAATGAAATCTAACCGTTATCTCTCACACTGCACAAAACAACTCAAAGTGGATCAAAGACCTAGAAATTAGACCAAAAACCTGGCACCTGCTAGAAGAAAATGTAGGAACAAATCTCCATCATTTTGGCTTAGGAACACACTTATGCAACAAGAATTCTAAAGCACAAGAAGTAAAATCAAGAATTAATAAATGGGATGGTATCAAACTGAAAAGTTTCTTCACAGAAAAGGAAATCACCAAGAGTTCAAAAAGTCTACATTATAGGAGAAAATCTTTACCACCTGCACTTCAGATATAGCATTAATCTCCAGGATATATAAAGAACTCAAAAAACTTAACACCAAAAAAAAAAAACAAAAAACAAATAACCCAATCAATAGATGGCCAAAGGGACTAAACAGGCACTTCACAGAAGAAGAAATACAATCAACAAATATATGAAAAAAATGTTCAACATCTCTAGTAACTGGAGAAATGCAAACTAAAAGTACACTGAGATTCTATCTCACTCCAATCAGAATGGGAATTATCAAGAATACAAATAATAGTAAGTGTTGGTGAGGATGTGGGGAAAGAGGTACATTCATACATTGCTGGTGGCACTGAAAATGGGTACAACTTCTCTGGAAAGCAGTATGGAGACTCCTTAGAAAACTTGGAATGGAACTACCATTTGACCCAGATATCCCACTCCTTGGTTTATACCCAAAGGACTTAAAATCAGCATACTATAGGGACACAGCCACATCAATGTTCATAGAAGCTCAATTCACAATAGCTAAAATGTGGAACCAACCTTGATGCCCTTAAATAGATGAATGGATAAAGTAACAGTGGAATATTACTCAGCATTAAAAGAGAACAAAGTTGACATTTGCAGGTAAATGGATGGAATTGGAGAATATCATGCTAAGCAAAGTAAGCCAATCCCCCAAAAAACAAATGCCAAATATTCTCTCGGATAAGTGCATGCTGATCCATAATGGAGGGGGGCATGGGAAGAATGGAGGAACTTTGAAAGGGCAAAGGAGAGGAAGGAGAGGGGAAGGGACATGGGGGTAGGAAAGATGGTGGAATAAGATGGATATCATTACCCTAGGTACATGTATGACGGCACATACAGTATGACTCTACGTCGAGTACAACCAGAGAAATGTAAATTTGTGCTCCATTTGTGTACAATGAATTGAAATGCATTCTGTTTTCATGTATAACTAATTAGAAAAAAATTAAAAGAAAATAATACAAGCAACAATAAATATTGCTGAGGATATGGGGAAAAGGCACACTCATACATTGCTAGTCGCACTGCAAATTGGTACAACCACTCTGGAAACCAGTATGAGGATTCCTCAAAAAACTTGGAATAGGACCATCATTGGCCTCGGCTATTCCACTCCTTAGTCTATACTCAAAGGACTTAAAATCAGCATACTACAGTGATGCAGCCACATTAATGTTTATAGCAGCTCAATTCATAATAGCTAATCTATGGAACCAACTTAGCTACCCTTCAACAGAATGAATGGATAAAGAAACTGTGGTATATAGACACAATGGAATATTACTCAGTATTTTTTTTAGAGAGAGAAGAGAAGAGAGAGAGAGAGAACTTTTCAAGATTTATTTTTTAGTTTTCGGCAGACACAACATCCTTGCTTGTATGTGGTGCTGAGGATCGAACCCGGGCCACAGGCATTCCAGGCGAGCGTGTTACTGCTTGAGCCACATCCCCAGCCCCGTATTATTACTCAGTCTTAAAGAGGAATGATTTAATGATTTTGCAGGTGAATGGATGGGTCTGGAGATTATTATGCTAAATGAAATAAGCCAATACCCCCAAACCAAAATTAGAATGTTCTTTCTCTTGTGTGGATGCTAAATCACAACAAGGGAAGGACAGAAGAAAATAGAATTTCATTGGATTAGACAAAGGGGAATGAAGGGAAGGGAGGGTAGATGGAAAAAGGAAAGACAGTAGAATGAATGCAAGTTAACTTTCCTATATACATGTATTAATACGCCACAGTGAATCTCCGCATCATGTACAACCACAAGACTGGGATCCAAATTAGAATAAGATTTACTCCACGTTTGTATAAATAAGTCAAATTATACTCTACTATCATGTGTAAACTAAAAGAACAAGAAAATTTTAAAAAGAGATCAGATAAGAATTCCTCAAGGGTCTTCACACATATATTGCCTTATATTGCCTTGTAATGTAATGAATATCCTCACAATAGATGAAATAAAGAGTTTCAAAGGGCTGTTTCTTTGATGCTCCATCTATAAGGTAAAACTGCAAAATGGACATTTTGTGGAAAGAGTTCTATGAAAGGTTTAGAAAAATGTGAGTCAGGTAATTAGTTCTGGTTTAATCTAATCACAGCACCTTTTTTAGTATATCTTGACCAATAAATGGGATATACATCCTTAAAATAATTCTTTTCAATTAATGTTCCTCTGAGCCAATTTTCTGGTGAATACTTGGCAACTATGATTTTAAGATGCTATTTCTTAATGTATGTTCTGAATGCAGCTCTTTTATATTGCCAGTTAATTACCACATTTTCTGTAACCATCAGTTGAGAACAAAGTAGAATTGACATCCTGTTAGGTTTATCACTTTCACAATAAATACAGATGCCTAAATAGATTTCCTCCCTGACCTAACTAAAATTTGAAGAGAGAAAAAAAGATATGATTATAATAGTATTTGCTTATATATTTATCTTGTATCTCACATGAAAACTCTCTTAGCAAACTGTGGGTGAGACATCATTAAACATTACGATTACATGTGAGTTTCAAGTTCTCCCAAACATTTAGCTCTTCTAGGAGGTATATTAAATAAATTAACATTTACAGATTTTTTAAAAAATCAAACCATATGCCCAAACATGTCATTTTGTATCTTAGCAGGGAAAATGGAAAACTGATGAGACAATTAGGTCCAGCTTCAAGTTTTTAAAAAATCACATTAAAATGTAGAACAAAGACTTGAATCCTGTTTTCTGGCTTAATAGCTGATGCACTTTCTATTATGCTGTCACTGATTTGCTTTAAAACAAATATACAAGAGAATGGATGTGAACATACCATGTTAAAAATTTAAATACTCATATTCATTGGAATTTTAGTGAGAAAAGAGTTTCAGGGACTGATGATTGAGCTCTCACCGTACATCCAAACTTTTCAAGCAGTTCATATATTTGTTTCATTTTAATCTTGTGACTCTGAACAGGAGATATTATTATCTTTCCTATTCTGCAGACAAGAAGATAGAGCATCAAGCCAGGCATGGTGACACACACCTGTAATTCCAGCTACTCAAGAAACTGAGGCAGGAAAATTGCATTTTTGAGGCCAGCCTCAGCAACTTAGCAAGACCCTGGCTCAAAATATAAATAAAAGTAAAAAAGGGCAGGGGGTGTAAGGATGTAGCTCAGTGGTAAAGTACTTGCCTAGTATGTGTGAGGAACTGGGTTTAAGCCTCAGTGTGGCAAAAGAAAAAGTAAAAGAAAATTGACCATCAGAGAGATGAAATGAAATGATTTGCCTATGTCAGTAGTAAGGGACAGAAAAAAGGATTGATATTCTGATCTCCAAACCTGTGCTTTCAATTACTATAGTACAGAGCCTTCCCCAATGGTGCAGATTTCACATACAAGCATCATGTTAACAATTCACAGATTAAACAATGATTAAAAGTCTAAGGTAGGGGAGAACATACTAAATAATAATTCATGCAAAAAAACATAAAACACAGACATGTAATTTCAGAGCCATTATGACACCTTTATAATCTGAACTAATTATTATTAATATGTTCATTTTAGTCGGTCACAAGAAACACAGTTCAAACTGCTCTCATAAGAGAACACACAAAACATTCTGAAGGAATTTGAATTTCCTGAGGAAGATATTTTATCCTTCTGAGAGGCAGCCAATTTAACCTGAAAAGAGATTATAAAGCTTTTCCTGCAACTGTCAGAAGATTATTCACCCTTCCTAGTGAATGTTAATTCCATAGTTTGCAAAATACATAGTCATACGTAAGCATTTTAGGCTAAAACCAGAAACCTTTTTAAAATGAATTATCCACTTTATTTGCATTTTATGGATGCAAAATATATCAATCTCCAAATAACTAAAGTAGATAGAATATAGTAGTTAAGGGTATGGAGTGTGAAGTTCTATTGCTGGGGTTTGAATTCCATTTTCATCACTTATTAGCTGTAAGATCTTGGAAAAGCTACTTAACATCCTTAGGCTTTAGTGTCCCTCTTCACAAAGAAGATATAAATATCATTTCATGAGGTTCTTATAAATATTTTTAAGAAGTGTTTGGAAGGCATTTAGTAAAGGGTTAATACACAGTGAATACCCATTTATTCATTAAAATGATTTGTTGATAACAATGACCTGTCCAAAAAATAAATCAAGAAAACAATCCTACTTACAATAGCACCAAAATTAATAGCTTAGGAACAAATTTAGCCAAGGAGGTGAAATATCTGTACACAGAAAACAATGAAATCTTGTTAAAAGTAAAAATGACAAACTAATGAAAAGACATCTTGTATTGATGGATTGGAAGAATTGATATTATTAAGTGTCCATATTACCCAAAGCAATATACAGATTCAACCCAATGGCTAACAAAATTCCAATGGCATTTGTCACATAAATTGAAAAAAGTAATTCTAAAATTTGTGTAAAACCACAAAAGACCCAAATAACCAAAGTGAATCTGAGAATGAAAAAAAAGTTGGAAACATCACACTTCAATTTCAAATTAATTTTACAAAGCTTTAATAATCAATACAGTATTATACTGGCATAAAAATAGACACATAGATTAATGGAACACAATATAAAGGCCAGAAATAAACTTAATATATATGGTCAATTAAGTTTTCAACAGGAAACTAGGAAGACATAATAGAAAAAAAGATAATCTTCTTAATAATGGTGCATTTTCACACTCAGTAGAATGAAATTAGACCTTTATCTTATACCATATGGAATAGATAAAATATAAAAATGTAGTATTTGAAATCATAACATTTCTAGAGAAAACAGAGGGAAAAATCCTTGGCTACAAAACAAAAATAAATAAGTAAGACTACATTAAACTAAAAAGGTTCTGTACAGCAAGCAATAAATAAAATGAAAAGGAAGTCTATAGAAGGAGAGAAAAAATTACAAATTATACATCTAATGAGAAATTATACCCAAAATATGTAAGGAACTCAAAGCACTTAATGAAAAAGAACAAATAAGTCAATTAAAATTGAAGTAAGACCCAGATAGACATTTCTCTAAAGATGACATAAAAATGGCCAACAGATATATATAAAGATGCTCAATATCACTGATCTTCAGGGAAATGCAAATTTAAACCACAATGAAATATTTGAACTCTGTTAGGACTGCTGTTTTCAGAAAGACAAAAAATAACACAAGTTGATCAGGATAAGGAGAAAAATAAATTCTCATTCCATTGTTGGTGGGAATGTAGAAATTTGTGCATCCAGTATATAAAACAGTATGGAAATTGCTAAAGAAATTAAAAATATGATTACTATATGATCCATCAATCCCTCTTCTGAATATATACTCAAAGGAATTGAAATTATAACTACATAAAGATGTCTGCCCTCCCATGTCCACTGTAGCATTATTCACAGTAGCCAACATATGGAACTTTCTGATATATTCATTGACAGGTTAATGGATAAAGAAACTGTGGTGTATATATATATATATATATATATATATATATATATATATATAGATAATAGAGATTAATTGCAGAATGAACCTGCAAGAAATAAGGGACTTTAGATTGGGCATTTAATTTAGGCCTGTCTCTAGAGGTGGCATTTGAGTAAGATGTGAATGACAAGGAGATGGCCAGAAGGGTTTCCCAGTCATATTAACTGAAATTTCAAGGTCATGGGATACGAAAACACTTAGTGTGATCCTGAAACATAAAAAAGGCAGTGTGAACACAATGTTTTCAATGAAGAAGAAGATGGTTAGATCCTCTGGTGGTTTGGAAGTCAGGGGAAGGAAAGTACATCCCATTCCAAGTTAAAAAAAAATTCAGTGTCATCTTTTCTTATTCCCAAATTCCTCACAAATAGTTCTAGATATTAAGGGATGAATCTGCTGTGTGCTTGGTTACCATAAACATTTTTCTCTGTCCTTGTTTGCTCCAGCTTCTACACTTTTACCTGAAACTGAGATGCTCAGTGTTACTCATTACCTTGTCACAAATGCAAGGCTATGTTGAAGCTACCAAATTGTTGACCGTGTACCTAGAAATGATGTATTTTGTCCTCTAGAAGAAGACTGGCCTGCTTCTGACTCACACTGATGTATGTGCTCTCTGCTCCAGTATCTGCAATATGCTGTGCTTCAAAACCACCCCAAAGGAGACAGTACTTCATCTTGCCCATACAGGTCTTACATTCTAGCATTTGTATATTATACTACAAAATAGCACCAATTTGTACACTTCACATCCTACATCGATTTGAGTGGCACAGTTTTAAAGTATTATTATCATCATCCTGAATCTCATATATTATGATGAGCCTCACATTCCAGGGCTCGTGTCTTTAAGAGTTAGGCTTGAGGACAATCTGAGTAGTAAATGTGATATTCTTAGAATATTTCCCTTATCTCCTTCTTTCCTCTCCCAAAATGACAATGGACAAACTTTGAAAATACAGCTATCTCTAGTGGAAAAATATTTTTCCAATAGGCTTCTCAGTTCTTGAAGTAAAAAGAATCCCCTCCATGTATCTGGCCCTAATGCTGCTCTAGACAGGCTGATTGCCAAGCTAAAACTTCGAGGTTACTGTTGAACTTGGTAAGAGAAACCTCACTAGGATGAGAGACAAAGAAAGGTAAAGTGAATAAAGCTTTAGAAAAATCTTTCAAGAAGTTTTGCTTTGAAGAAGAGCGAATAAATGGAGCTAATAATAGAGAAGGATAAATATTAATAATGTACCCACTGAGGTTTGGGGGTATCTTGCCACTGTCAGACAGTTAATATCTACGGATATGGGATTCAAATCTAAGGCAGTTTATAGCTCTTAAACTGCCTGTTTGTTGCACTATACCATTGTGCAATGTGTACTTGGAGAATTCACCCCAAAATACTGGCCTTTAAAAATTCCAAAGCTATTTAATGTTACATGACCATTTCCTTTTACATAGTATTCCAAGAAGTTAACATGAATTTTCATTGCTAACCAAGGCATGATGTGTCTAATAGACACAGAGAAAATAACAAGTGAATCTATCAAATTTGAAAGATCTACATAATATCTGTTTGACAACAAAATTCCAACAAAACCTTTTGGTTGACTTTAAAACAGTATAGTCTACATTTTTATCTCTTGTTTTAATTCATATATCAAACTCAAACCTTTGAATCTATTTTTATAGTCTCAATAGAAAATTACACATGATAAATGGCCCTTAATAGTTTCTTTTCTGAGTGTCAACCACGACAGGAAGCACAACTTGCCACTTTTCAAACCCTCAGATTATTTTTGTAGTTTCTTGATTTTGTGGTAAGTGCAGTCTGCAACAGAAAATCAATATTGATGGGTAAGCATAGCATGGTCTATGTCCTTGAAGAGTTTATGTTCCCAGAATAAGTGTCACAAGGCAAAAGGCTGGACATAGAGATTAGACACATATGTTAAAAGAATTGCTAAATTTCCATTTTAGAAATTGGTTTATAATGAAGAAATTCTGAAAAAAAATCAATGAAATTGAGGCCTGCAGATTTCAAATTGCCTCATTTTTCCTGCAAAATAAGTGTTATTTGGATCCCACTTTAAAAAGTCAAATACATACAAACTTAGAGTATAATGGTTGGTTTCAGGGACAGAAAGGTAATGGAAATGAGAAGATACAGGTCAAAGGGGACAAAGTTGCAGTTATACAGGACAAAGAAGTTTACAGTGCTAATGTACAACATGATGATTAGTTAATAATACTACACTTTACACTGGAAGCAAGCTAAGAGAATAGATTTCAAGCATTATCACCTCAAAAACTGGTAATTATATGAGATGTGTTAATTTTCTTAGTCATAATAATCATTTCATTGTGCATATACATATAAAACATCATGTTGGACACCTTAAGTATATGCAATTTAAAAAGATAATTCTATGTACAATAATTTGGATGAATCTCCAGAGAATTGGGATGAGTGAAAAAAGACAATTCCAAAAGGTTACATACCGTGTAACTGCCTTTATATACCAATCTTGAAATGCCAAATTATAGATATAGAGAACAGATTAATAGTTGCCCAGGGATAGGGATAAAGGTTAGAGAGAGGTGGCTGTGGCTATAAAAAGGCAGCAGAAGGGATCCTTGCGGTGATGATGAAATTGTTCAGTGTCTTGGCTTTACCAATGTCAGAATCCTAGTCATGATATTGTTCTACAATTTTGCAAGATATACAATAGTTTTTCAAGATATGCAGGGAATGCATGTGACAGGCATACTGGTTCCATATGTAATATTTCTTATAATTACATGTGAGTTTATAATCATCTCAACATCAAAGTTTGAATTAAAATAAATGGAAGGCCTGTCTGTATGTATAGAGGTATACATAGGCATAAACAATCAAGTAAACAAGCTTAAAACTGTGATGATTATTATCCTGTTCCCCAAATTTATACATAAACAATAGAAAGTCATTTAAAATTATGATCTAGAATTTTCATTAATGTTTTCCCTGGAAATAAATGTAACTAGAAGCAAATTTCCCTTTCTTAGTATCGTAAAACAAAATGAGAACAGCAGGATTTGAAATGGTGCCCCAAAGAGCAGATGATCAATAGTTTAAATGGATTAATATTCTGTTGTCATATCAGTAAAGGTATAATTTAATTTCCAATAAAATAGAGGCATAATTTTAAAAGCTTCCTGAGACACACTGCATGCAGGCAATATAAAATTAACATGAATTTCTACAGAAACATGGATAATTAAGAATTATCTGGAATTTTCTTAGTTATAAACAAACAGGTCAGTTGTTATAGATTAAATGTCATGTGTTTGACTGCTTTTCAAGCAGTGTCAAAAGTCATCTCCCACATTGTGAGTCCAAAAATAATTGACACTCTAATAACAAATCAGACTGGCTTCAAACAAGGAATTGCAGCTCCAATCTTCTTGGCAGCCCATAGAAGCCAGTGCCCCAAAATCAGTTTCTTTCTAAGTGATAAATCACATATTAGAGGAAATTGGTTACTGGGGAAGAACTGCATTCATTTCCCCTTTAGGAGCCCATTCCTCTAATCCTGGCAACCAAATTGATAACAATCCATTCATACACAGTATAGCAGGCCAGCTTCACTCCAGTCACCTAATCCCCTCTGTATTTATCCTAAAAATGTGATAATGACTAAATCAGTTGCAGGTGCTAATTTGAAATAGCATGGAACCTGAAAAGCTGATCACAAACCTGTGCTTCCTCTTTACCTTCCATTCTATTTAGCTACCACTAAGCTGCAGTCTCCCAGAGTGACATGTGTAAAAGCCTTAAAATAATCTCTCATACAGATAAATCAAATGATAAATAACTAGGTCAAGTGGTAAATAAGTAGCCTGATTGGTGTTTTTCTCTGTAACCATTCATTTCATTTATCCATCACATACATAGTGGGCATCTATAATGTAAAGTAGAGAAACATAGATAAGGGAATAGACATAGATCTAGTAGTTAAATAAAACCTGGCTTCTCAGACATGAAAGGTCATAAATTTCCCCCGTGACTCCATTGACATGAAACTACCACAACAGGAAAATCCATAGAGTGAGAAATTAGATGAATGATTGCCAAGGGGTTATGGGGGATTGGAAGGAAAGGGGTAATTCTGTTTTCAAGAATCCAGGAAAGTTTCATTAAGGAAATGAATCCAACAGGAGCTCTGAGAGATATTTAGGCATTACCAGACAAAAAGAAAGACATTCCTGACAGAAAGACAACCCATACAAAAAGGATACAATCGGGCTGGGGCTGTAGCTCAGTGGTAGAGTGCTTGGCTAGCATGTGTGAGGCACTGGGTTTGATCCTCAGCATCACATAAAAATAAAGAAATAAAATAAAGGCAGTCTATCCATCTACAACAACAAAAAACAAAACAAAAAAGAATAGAATCATTTCATGAAAGGCTTGTTTTTCCTCTATGAGCTTTATGAAATAATATACCCCAGTCCAAGTCATCAACATTGGGTATTCTTAGGGTCAAGCAATCTTGAGAAAGGGGCATTCAAGACAAAGGATTTACTACAAGTCTTCTATTTTGCTATCCTATGTAAAATGAGGGCTACTAAAAATTAGTAAATATGCAATAAAACTGGACTGTTATAAAGTTTTTCTTTCTGGCAAAACTTAAGGTATTGTCTACTAAAAACCCACAGGAAAAAAATAGCTAGTCAAACTGAAATTCCTTGTTGCCTTCTACAGTCTGATTTGGTGGTCTAAGCTGTCATCTTTAAAAGTCACATAAACATGCCCTTTATTGGCTGAAATTGAAGAGTACTGAATTATGATATTTGAATTATGTTATTTCCAAATAACAAAGAAGAGTGTTCAATTAGGTTGTCAAATCTAATTTTGGGTGAGTTTTATCTTCACTGCTGTTTTAAAATGGTAGAGTTATATAGCTCCCAATGAAAGGTGATTTTCAAATGAAAAGAATTTTCCTTTTGAGTCTGGTACATAATAGGCAGGTATATGTGGATTAGAATGGCAGTTTAATTTAATTTAATGGAAAGGTCACAACATTTGGAGAAAAGGCACCTGGAATTAAGTCTCTGAGTGACCTTGAGAAAGTTCCTTATATTTATTTCTAGGCTCTTAGAAGAATCAACTGAAATAAAGCACGTGAAAGTATTTGCAACATATCAAGTTTTTTTTTTTTTGAGAGAGAGAGAGAGAGAGAAATTTTTAATATTTATTTTTTTAGTTTTTGGTGGACACAACATCTTTATTTTATTTTTATGTGGCGCTGAGGATCAAACCCAGTGCCCCGCCAGGGAAGCACGCTACTGCTTGCGCCAATATACCAGCCCCATATCAAGTTTTAAATCATTTAGTATAGGTCTGCATTTTCAATGGTGACTAGTGACTATGTATTTGTTAATTAATGAGATTTCAGAAAGAAAATGTCTTCAACATGTAGCAAATGTCCAGAGACATGTTAACTGGAGATTAAAATGATCCATACCATCTCCAACAGCATAGCTCAAATGCCAAACATTTGTAATCCACTGAAGTTACTGGCTGAATTCATGGTGTGAAGCTGTTAGGTTCTAATGGATACAGAAAATAATAAAAATATAATTATCCGATGTAGTCACCCTTCTTGGAAGGCATAGATGTTCTGTATCATACTCCAGGGGCTTTTTCCAGATGTCTTACTCCCATGTATTTAAGGAGATCAGAACTAATGGTAGATGCTATAAGAATGAAAGATTCAGGATGGTCTAATTTTTTCTTCCCAAATAGGGAGGCTATTGTTAACAAACTGAGACCCTCTGTTACATTTGTTCAACGATTATTTTTAAGTGCCTGCTCTATTTATGTTCTTGGAGCATATAACATATAAACAAACAAAATATTCTGTTTGTTAAACTATATGTAAGTGTGTGACAAAATGACTAATAAAAATAAAAATAATACTAGTAAGAAAAGGACAGAAGAGTTCTGCATGTATCTATTGAGAGTGGTAAGGTTTAGATAGGTATAAGGGAAGAAGAACCACACAAATATTCATTCCAGGATGTTTACTTAGAATCACAGATCTGCATCTAACTTGACCAGGGAGTTTTCTATACGCTGTGGTTACTAATTATCTATATAGACTAAAATTTACCTGACAATGTGATTAGGAAGATTTAAGTGAACCATGTAATCAATAAGCAACTCACCTAGATGAGGATGCAGTTGATAAAAAGGATCCGGTTGTTTTATGGGTATGGCTTTCTTTCTCCTAATTATTTTCCTCTGTTTCCCTCATGAAAACTTTATTAAAGGCGAAATAGTATGACATATTGTGAGGATAGGTTGGATGTAAAAACAAAAGTAAAGTCAAAGTTGTTTGAGTTACAATTATTTTTCTCCTGGTAAGTATCCCAATAGGAAAGTGGTTAATTCCTTTGAGAATTTGAAGAAAGGTATAGACCTCCTGTTCCAGGATATAGAAGGGCAAATTTGGGCCCAGAGATTGTTGCATACAGTTTCATAGGAATCAGAACTCAGTAAAGCTCACATGTACAGCCTCTCAGGTCCACTGACCTTTATTTTGAATGTCTGAAAGAAAGCCAAAAGAATCCTGGCTAAAATAACTAACTTGCTTTATGTATTAGTCATTGGGTTCCCTATGTTTGGAATTAGTTCCACTTCTGCCAAATGAATTGGCACAAATTCCAGCATATAGAATGTCTTTTCCCACTTACAAAAATTGTTAATTATTTCCTCAGGCCTCAAACACCAATGTAATTAATAATAGCTCAGATGAAAAATAAATTAGAAAAAAATATACCACATGTTCTATTAAAGCACAGAATTGTATTAAAAATATTTAACATTTCAGAAGTTACTTATATTTCCCAAAGTTGTTAGAAATGTGCTGGGAATTAACAAACTGTTCAATATTACTTCTGGGGCACATTTATAATTATATTTTTGTTTCATCAATCCACCATTTCTTAAATCCCAATTCATTCCCAGCCTTCATGGAAGGGATGGCTTTTCTTTGTATGAGGTTACAGGGCCATCTTGAGGACAGACACGGGGTCCTATACACCTTCAAATCATCCACAGCCCCAGGGACTTTCATGGTAATGCTCAATTGATAATCCTCTTTTGAACAGAACAAAAATGCTTTTATGGCAAGGCTAGTTCCATGTACTCTCGTGTCATGTTTTTGTGCATTATAGGAAGCACAGATTCAACAATGCCCTCTTGGATCAACTATGGATTCAAGAAGAAGGGGAAAAAATCCATAATGACTCTAGCTCTTGTTTTTTTTTCTTAAAATGTAGTCCCTGACCAGAAGTACTGCCATCACCTGGGAATTTGCTAGAAATGACATCTTGGGCCCCACCCAGATATATTACAAAGAAATCTGGAGGGGGGACCCCACATTCTGTCTTCCATGTGATTCTGATTTATCTAGAACCACTGATCTAGATAAAGGATGCTACTGAATGATTTATCCTCCAAAATACTGACACATGATGCTCATCTACAATTTCAAAAACTGAGTTGATCCTATTAAGAAAAAAAAAGAAACCTGTTAAATAAAGAAGCACTGTCAAGGGAAGGAGAGAGATCTGAGTTTAAATGCTGGCTGTGCCCTTTACTAACTGTGCAACGTTGGGCAAATCGTTTCTTCACTGAGCTTCAGAGAGCTCATTTGTGAAATGAAGTTGCAATAAATTGATTTAAAATCCACTACTACCCTTTTAATTACATTTTTTAAATATAGGCAAACATTTAGTATGCATTTATTGGAAGCTTGTCACAATTCCAATGATTCTGGAGGATACTAAAGAAGAAAGAGAGCCCCTACTTTGAAAAAGTTCAAAATCCAACTAAGAAAATATGTCACTTATATATAAAGGAAAGAGATCAGGAAACACCATAAAAAATTTTAGTCTGTTGTGGCAAAGTCAATTCAGAATTAAGGAAGCCTGCCCAGTATATGTCCTTCTCCCCCAGGCTCTGACTATCTCTGGATAAGTCTCTTCAGCCAGTACTGGGTACTGGGTAGAAACTGATCAACTTTGGAGCACCTTCTATATTTCACATATGGTACACAATGCTTTACATGCATAAAATTATTTAAAAAGCTCATGAAAACCCAAGAGTCATGCCTATTTCACAAATGAGAATGCTGAAGTTCTGAAAGGTTAACTATCTTTACTAATTTTACACATTCAAGAGATGGATCTGGAATTCAGTGAAAGCTGTGGACTTTCAAAGTCTATTTTTTCTAGTATATAACATGTCATTTTGGGGAGATGAAGATAGATATATAGGGTGAGGCCAGTTGTTATATGGGTAGATGTTATGTATAGGCAAACAAGCCATTAATACGTGTGAGAGCAATAGAGTAGGAATAAAAATAGTGTCGCTAAAGTCTTTAGAATTCTAACAATTCAAATTGAAAGTGGGTAATGATTCACACCTTTTCCTATGAAAACTGAATGTGCTAGCTACAGTTAGCTATGGGAATTATTTTATGTGACGATGGGAGAAAGACAATGGAGAAAGGAATATTTTCATTTTGTATTAATGATCATATTTTAATAAAAATGAAACCATTTTATAAAAGTTAAATTAATGAGATTAAGTATTCATGCTTTGAGATCATTAGGGCCCTCTGTGACACAAATAACCATCAAACATGCTAGATCAAAAGATCCTGGAAAGGGGTTGCACAAGGTTAAAAACATTTAAGATGACTTAGAAATTATATAAAGTGATTCCCAGAGGAATTAAGAGCTATATTCTTAAAAAAAAAACAAAACTGTAAAACATTTTTGTTTTAGCCAGCTTTTTTGCTGCTGTGACTAGAATACCTGAAAAGAACAAATTTAGAGAAGGAAAACTCAGTTTCGGAGGTCTCAGTCCATAGGCAGCAGGCTTCTTTCCCTGGGGCTGGAGGTGAGGCAAAACATCATGGTAGAAGAGTATGGCAGAGAGAAGCAGCTCTCCCTGATCAGGAAACAGAGACTCCAGTTGTCAGATACAAATATATACCCCAAAGCCATGCCCCCAATGCTCGCCTCCTCTAGCCACACCCCACCTGCCTTCAGTTACCACTCAGCAAATCCCATTAGGGGATAAATGCACTGATTAGGTTAAGGCTCTCCTAACCCAATCATTTCACCTCTAAATCTTCTTGCATTGTCTCATACAAGAGCTTTTGGGGGACACCGCACATCGAAACCATGGTTGCTTCCCCAAAGATTCAAGGCATTCAGTTCTTTGACTATGGAGTTACCTAACCAGGAACTGGTTCTTTAAGTAAGTTAATTACTTACACAGCAAGATCCAGGAACCATGAAACACAGCTCAGCTTTTATTCAAATAAGCTCTTTAGACCAGAAACCATGGGTAGTGTTTTTAATAAAAGGAGGGAGGATATTATTAAATCACTATTTAATCAACACTTAACATTCAGGCTTTTCCTGACACACTGGGTCTTCTTGGACCCACCATAATTATTTTAATTCATTGATCTTTAACCTGCCTGGACAAATTTAAATAGTCCCTCAAATCTCTCTTCTGCTTCATTACTAGGCAATTGTCATTGTATCAATGAATGCCTCAATTTAATTTGGCTAGTGACATCTATTTGGGGGGAATTAAATTCTTTTTCAGGATAAGTATTGCCCTGAAGTTTAAAAGAAATTTAATTCTGACCTAGTTGCAAGCTTGAAGCAGGGCATCTCTCCTCAATTGTCTATAGAGTCTTCTAGGTAATTTTTTAAATATACTGAATTATAGGTCTGGGCATGTAGCTCAGTATTAGAGCACTTGCCTAGCATGCACAAGGCGCTATATTCAATCGCCAGCATTGAAAAGAGAAAGAAAAAGAAATGTATATTATGCATAGTAGATATTATACACACCAAATTCTAAGATTCAATCTCCAGAAATTCTGAGTTTAATTGATGTATTGTAGGCAATTGTATCTTGGAAAAGTTACCCAGATGACTGAAATGCATTGTCATAGTTAAGTATTATGGTCTAATTGTGTTATCAAATAAGAAGAAAAATAATGCCATAAATTCCACAAGAATTCCTTTAGTTGGGAGGATGTTGAGAACATATATCTGTGTACAAACTTCACATAAACATTAACTTGATTTGTGAAAGGATATTGTTAAAACACTAATGCATTGGAATCACCTGAAATGCCCAATGAAAAGTAAGCAACTAATTGATATAGATCTTTATAAAAGTAAACATATATAACAATTTATATTATATAAATTCACAAAAATTAATGATGTAAAGCAAATAAAATATTTTATAAAGCAGTAATTATTTTACATTTTCTCATAATAAGGGTAATATTCTTTTGATCTTATTTGGACAATGTGGAAAAGCAAAAAGAAAAAATGAAATTTCCATATAATCCCACCTAACAACAGCCTGTGTGAGTAATCTGATGACTATACATCCTGACTACCTCATTTTCTCCACTCTTCCATATTATTATAATTATAATACATGCACTCATATACATGTACACATATATATGCACCAAATCCATGTACTCTTTTTGATCGATTAGTTTTCTAGCCACTTTAAATTGGCTAAAATATAACTTTATAGCATCACATTTTTTCCTCATTATTAAAAAAGATCAACTAATTCCAGTATCTACACTTTAGAAAAATTCATCAATTACTTCCATAACAGGTACTGCTAGTCACTTTTCATTTGTCCTCACATCCATTTCTCACCTTTCCTCTGCTCAGGTCTATATACAGGATAGGGGAGTCTGAGGTGTGGAGAGAAGTATAATCCCTGAAAACTGCATTTTCCAGACTCACTTGCCAACTGGCTTCCAGACAGTTTCAGCTAACAGGAGATATGAGAGGAACTTGGAGAGTGGAAAGAAAGGAGAAAGCAGGCCACTCCTCCATCTCTTACTGTCCACTTCAGGTGGCTTCCTACATTTCCAGCATCCACTGCACAACTTCCACCTTTGACTCCAGTTCCCAACAGTGGCTTAGGCTGCACCAAGACCTCTGTCCTGTTTATCTCATTGTCCTATTTGTCTTTTCATCTATTTCAATGTCTTTCTTACTAATTCCCTAGCTTTGTTTTCTTGACTGTGTTCTGACTGGTCCATATACATTATCTGAGGAATATTTGCTGGGCCAAAGGAGATAAAAATTTTAAAATAAAGTTTATATTGTACTACACACAATTGTTCAGCAACCTTTTCTATGATTACCCTTTTCATATGTTTATTTGCCACACACAGTTATTCTTCACAATTGTGTATTCCTCTCCTTTTCCTATTAATCTTTCCCTGATATGCAGACCTTAATACACCACAAGGGCAGGAACTCTGTCTGTGTCACAGTTGCATGCTCAGCACTTACCTAAATGCCTAGCAAATGATAAATATTCTTCATAAAGACATATATATGGATTTTCTTCTCTGTTCCAATCTTTTTTAGAACAGACTTGTTCTATAATGCATTTTTCATATATACCCCTCTTAATACAGTTCGTTTTTTACTGCCTCAATAATTTTTTGGACATTTCTATTCCTTAGAAATAAACTTTGGAAAAAATTTTGTTCAGTCCTTTCCTTTCCCCTGAAGCGTTTTGTCCATCAGAACTTTTTCATTGCTCATATTTGTTATACAGGATAGTGGGTTTCACTGTGGCATATTCTGTGTTCATATACATTCATACTCCACAAATGGACAAATTTTACTCTTCAAAACCTCCCCTTATCCTGCCATTCCCTCCGCCTGATGCCTTTCTTCTCCCCCAATATTCTTCGTCCTTCTATTTCCATGAGATCCTTTTCTAATATTTTGTTCCCAAGAGCATCTACATGAGAAAAAACATAAGACACTTGTCTTACTGAGTATGGCTTATTTCATTTAGCATCTATTTCACATAACACTATTTCAAGTAACATTCACAGTTCCACTCATTTTTCCACAAGTGACATAATTTCATTCTTCTTTATAGTTGAGTAGAACTCCATTGTGTATATATGCCACGTTTTCTTTATGCATTCATCTTTGGATGGACACCTAAGCTAGTTCCATAACTTGGCTACTGTGAATTGTGCGGGGACAAACATGGGTATGAATGTATCTATAATGAATGCTGTCTTTAATTCTTTTGGATAAACACTGAGTGGTGTAGCTGTATTGTATGGCAGTTCTATTTTTAACTTTTTGAGGAATCTTCATACTGATTTCCATACTGGCTGTAATAATTTACATTCCTACCAACAGTGTATAAGTGTTCCTTTTCCCATGAATCTTCACCAATATTTATTGTTATTTGTATTTTTGATTATTATGATCCTGACTAAATAGAATCTCAGTATAGATTTAATTTCCATTTTCCTGATGGCTAAAGATGTTGAATATGTTTCATATATTTGCTGGCCATTTGTACTTCTTTTGAGAAGTATTTGTCTAGTCAATTTGTCCATTTATTAATTGGGTTATTTATTTTTTGGTGTTAAACTTTTTGAGTTCTTTATATATTCTGGGTATTAATATTCTGTGAGAAGAATAGCTGGCAAAGAGTTTCTCCCATTCTGTAGGGTCTCTATTTATCATTTCTTTTGTGTATAGGAGCTTCTAAATTTGAAAATTACAGAACACACACTAAAAAACTGAAGAATACTATAGAAGGTAGAAAGAACTCTTTGTGCTCATGGATAGACAGAATTACTATTGTTAAAATAGCCATCTCATTTAATATTCTGGCTATTATTTCCTGAGCCATAGGCTCCATCAGAAGACATCTAGATCAGATTTTTAAAAATTGAGCAAATAGGATACAAAATAAATACACCAAGAATGAACCCACTGAGAAGGAAAGAAATCAGAAAACAATTCTATTCAAATTGCCTCAAATAAAATATGTAGGAATAAATCCAATGAAAGAGGCAAAAGGCCTCTATACGGAAAAGTACTGAACTCACACACACACACACACACACACACACACACACTCAAAAAATAAAAGAAGAAGGCAGTAGAATGTGGAAAGATCTCTTATGCTCATGGATAGGCAGAAGTAACATTGTTAAAATGGCTATATTACCTAAAGCAATCTACAGATTCAATATAATCCCCATAAAAACACTAATAACACCCTTCACAGAACTACAATAAGCAATCTTAAAATTCACACGGAAGAACAAAAGATCCAGAATAAGTCAAAGCAATCTTGAGTATAAAGAACTGTAAATCATACTACAGAGCCATAACAAAAAATAAATCAATATGGTAATGACATAAAAACAGACACATAGACCAATGGAATAGATAGAAGACATTGAGACAAACCCACATACCTAGAGTCAACTGGTTCTTGATAAGTGTGCCAAAAACATACAATGGTGAAATTACAGCCTTTTAAAAAAATGATACTGGGACAACTGGATAACCACATGTAGCAGAATGTAACTAAATCCCTATACCTCATCCAGTACAAAAATCAATCCAAAATGTATCAAAGACATAAGTATAATATCAGAAACTTTGCAACTGCTAAAAAAGGTGGGAGGGATACTCCATCAATAGGCACAGGCAACAACTTCCTGAATAGAATTGCATTGGTTCTTTGATTGAGCATGGTTAAATTTCTAAACAAAGTTGATATATGATTAAAATTAAAATCTTTAAAATAACTGAGTTATACATCTCTCTTGTTTGTGCCACCCCTACCCCTATCTACTACTCTTTCCTACATTGTTTTCCACCAGGACACTGCATGATTCAGGCTTCCTATACTCAGGCTTCTGATTGGATTCAGTCAAAGAGAAGAAGTGATGAAAAAAATATTGGAGAACAAAATCTTTTTTCCTCCTAGCTCCCACCTGTTTCAGTGTCATGTTTGTGGAAATGGATAAATTCCCCTTGTCCAGGACCACATCCGTCCTTCCTCACCTCTCCTTCTTAAGCAGCCTTTCATAAAAGAAGTTCTTATTCCTTTCCCTTTTCAAATATTGAGGTGGTAATGGGTTCACACTTTTACTAATCCATAGATACCTCACCATTTACTTAACCTAGTGCACAATTCTGAATTGTTCTTTCATTAAATTATCTTTGAAATCCCAGATGAGCCTGTCTCATATTTCTTATTGGTACCCTGTCAAATGTCATTCCAGTCTACTTACTTAAATTTCTTTCGGTCTCATTGTAAAGGTCTCTGTTTTTTGATTAAAAGATGGCATACTTTATATTGGATTAAATTTTATATATTTTGCATTGCTTATTAATGGAATACTTCTCTATTGTATTTTCTAACTGATCTTATGTGATATATGGTCATGAATAGATATAACAATATTCAAAAATGCTCATACACAAAGCCAGAAAAAAGACTAATTCCAAACCATGCAACTATATGTAATATAAATACAATCCCAAGGGAAAAAAAGTCACCAACATTTTTTAAATATTTATTTTTAAGTTTTAGGTGGATACAATATCTTTATTTTACATTTATGTGGTGCTGAGGGTCAAACCCAGTGCCCCATGTATGCTAGGCGAGCACTCCACCACTGAGCCCCAGCCCCAGTCACCAACATTTTTAATGTAGCTTTTAATAATCAGATTTTGGGTGATTTTAAAAGAGAAATAGCCATTATTTCATAATTGACCATTGAAGCCCCAGTAACTCAAATTGTTAGAAAAATCTGCAGGGAGAACAACCACCTAAATGTGCAAATGGTTTAGGTGGAACTTCTATTTCCCCACCCCATCCCCAACCACTAAAGTGTTGAATAGCAGAGTAAATAGCAATTAAAAATATCTGAGCAGAGTTGGCAAAATTATTGAGAAGGGCAGTGAATTTTTGGAGCCAACTCACAACAGGACACTGCCCATGTTCCAGTGGTCAGCATTATGACTCAAACTATTTGCAATGGATATTTTGGGGGGTGATGACATACTTCATTAATCAATGCCAGGAAGAGTCAATACTATTGTAGCTAAAGTGTTATGCAGCTTTAATTAATTGCTTTCCTTGTCAATACATGTGTAATGTTTTGAACATTTAGAATTCTAAATATTTACAATATTAGGTTCTCAATGACAATTTATAAATTGATTCTTCTATAAATACATTTGTAGAATCAGTACACAGTACAGATAATGCAGGACTTGGTATACCTCTTTTAAAATTAGTCTGATAATATCCACCATTCAATCCTCAGAGAAAAATTATGAGAGTATGATAAGGCAACATGTGTGCCATTGCTTTCTAAAATGTCATGTGAATATTAGCTATAGTAAACACAAACAAAAATATGAAATTAGGTTGGGCATGGTAGCACATGCCAGATATTCATGAGACTAAGTAGGGAGAATTGCATGTTCAAAGCTAGCCTCAGCAAACTTAGCAAGACCCTGTCTCAAAATAAAAAGGACTGGAGATGTAGCTGAGAGATAGAGCACCCTTGGGTCCAATCCCCAGTACAAAAGAAAAAAAAAGAAACTAGATCCATTTGTATGTTGCCAATTGATTGTATAATTGATGCTTATATTATGAAGCATAAGGAGATGATATTTGAGTATTTAAACTTGAATCAAAAATTCTTTTCCTAGTATAAGAAAATGATATGTATGCCCATATTATTAATTGAAATACATATTGTGACACAATAAACACTTCAACTATGCAACATGTTGCTAATTATTATTCAAAATATATCAACATGTAGAAAATATGGCTAAATTTTCTCATACGTGAAGACTGGATTAATAACTTACTTTCAAATCATTTTTTGTTGTAAGATGTACAAGTGTAATGTCTTCTTAGCTGAATTGGCAAAATAAAGACAACATTCAAACACAATGAGACTACATGCTTTACAGTCCCTAGACCTGGGTTAAACTGGGCATAAATTGAATCTTAAGTTGCCTAAATTAGCCACATTCAAACATAATGGTAAATGTCAAAGGTAACTGATGACAGGTGGTTTCCCCCTCCTTAATGTCTGTGTTTTCCAGACTTACATAAATTTTAAAAAGAAATTCCAGAAGACAGACCAACAGTACCTATCTATCTTTTGCATTCCACATTTCGGATTTCCACTTTAGATTACACGGGGTTTGACAAATTGCACTAATTGCACCCCTCTCAAATTGGCAATCAATAGCTGTCAACAATTCACCAAGCCTAAGTGCACACCACCAATTTTTGGGAGCCTCAGATCAAAGTGCCTGGTTTAAGGGCCTTTGCTTCAAACTGGAAGACTATTTACTATACTTAGGCTTTTCAAAATGCCCAGCATCCATCATGTGACATGTTGACTGAGTTGAGTAATAAAAACTCACCAGAGAATTAGGGAGCTTCTCTGTGTTTTGAGCACAATCACAAGTTCAGAAAAAGCTTTTAATCTCACCATGTCATTTTCATGCCTCACAATTTGAGGCTTTCCACAGTCTAATACAGAGGAGCATATGCCCGTATATGGTGCACATATAATTTTGGACAAAAATGTCTTTTGGTTTGTCATAGCATTGCAATCATTCTTTTGCACAGCTGACAAATTCTTCTCAAATAGAAATGTAGCATCTTTTAATTGAATTGGCAGTGGAGAGACTCAAATTTTCTTTTGTTCTCTAAATCACTCTGTTTAGCTAGAACTTTTATTGCTACTTCAGAACATCTGGTCCAATTAAAGGATAGCTGTGTCCCCCTCAATTGAATGGCAGAGGAAGGTTAATTTTAATAGACCCCCATAGGCAAAAATCTGTTCTATGCTGGATATGAAAACGTTTCATGCTCTAAAGATGGTCTTGATAACTAATAAAATCTGAATGGTTCAGGATCCAACCTTACATGAGAAGAGATTGAAAAACAAGGAAAAGCATAATATGCTATTATAGGAATTGGGATTTAAATAGAGTATATATGGGGTTGGAATGTTACTTGGGAACATATATCCTCAAGGAAGGCCAACAACTCTCACGCCATCAAGTGAACAGTACTAAAGTGAAAGAAAAGATGGTAATACACAAAACAAAGAACGGAAGCGGAAACTTTCTTTTCCTCTCCCATGGAAGGCTATGAGATATGAACAGCATATTTCATGGTGAGTCTGACGATAGACCTTCTGAGACATCTACTTACTTGTAAATCGTGGAGAGATGATGAATAAATTTGATAGCTGAGGAACTTGGGGAAATGACCCAAGGCTTTGACTTTTGAGCCAGAATATCAATTGAGATGTTATCTGAGTATTGACTGCCAACATCTGTAATAATGGGATAGCATGGCACTAATTTCAAATTCCATGTGAATATTAAGGTTTGTTATGTGTTATTTCACATAAAATAAGCATCTATTCTGGATAATATTAAGCAAAGCATGCTAGGAAAACATAACAACAATTCCAGTAACATATTACAAATATTTTAATTACAATTACTAGAAAAGGAGTATATAATTGAAAAGCCAATATTCCATGAAAGTGACTTGCAGTAGTCATATGAAAAGGGAAACTAACCTTGGTGTTATGTTTATGTCTGTTGACAATTCATCATAAAGTCATAGCAAAAATATATCCAAGATAATAAATGGAACCAGTGCAAAAAATGTTTTTACCTATTTTCGGTTCAAGAACTTATAAGTTCACACAATAATAACTCATATTTATGAAGCAACATAAATCTTTGAAGTACATATAGATACATTCTCCCTCTGTCCTCTCAAAAACTTCTTTTGTAATCTGATGAAACTATAATTCCTATTTTACAGATAAGGAAACTGAGATTCAGAGATTTTAAATAAATTACTAAATTCACCTAGACAAATGCCTTATTCTTGGCCAAGGGCAGTAGCTTTCATATTTGCTTGTCAACCACACATAAAATTTCCGCGGGTAAGAGGCAACTCTTCCTGTTCCTAACAAACACCCCTCATTAATTTTCAGAGAAGGATGATTGCACAGGCAGCTTCATGTTTATTATAAACCATTCACCATTCCACTCTTTTTTCTTTTAAGCATGATTGATTTGACAAAAACATCTCTTTTAGAAAAAAATGAGGGGTGTTATTTTTGGCTGAACACTCACAAATTGAAGCAAACAATAACAGGATCACTTTGGAATACTGCTTCTTGTGTATAGCACAATCTTTACTGCCAAAAACCCAGCACAAATTCTTGAAATTTTGTGGATATAGCCAGCTCCAAATTCCTCTGATATTGAAAATACCAATCTCAATTATGTGTTTCTACTGATTACTTTGGGACTCCTTTCATATGTCTAAAATATAAATTTTCTGCTAGGTTTCTGATTTATTTAACTTTTTGGATCCCAGGAGAAAAAATGCTGAACAAGATCATTTAAAAACAAAGCAAAATCTTGGAGCAATTGGTTGATATCTACATAGCCGTGTGTGTGTGTGTGTGTGTGTGTGTAATAGAATTTAGAAATTATTCCACCATCCAGTTAACTATAGTAGGGAAGTTTTCTTTTTCAGCTCTACAGTTGAAGCTAAATATAACTCATGACAAGCCTTTTGAGGACAGTCTATGATCTTGCCATCATACAGCTTAGATCCTGAATTCATGTGATCATAATAAAGATCAGTGTTCTCAAAACCATCAGCAGATTTAATTGATGTAAAGCTATTTTAATTCTCACAAATCTAAGCAATGCCCAAGATGGATAATAGCAGCCAGTGTAAGACTTAAAACAATGAAAAACAAAAAGAAGAGAGAAAGGGAGAAGAAATCACTAAGGATGAGAGAAGAAGAGAAAAGTTTGCTTATAAATAAAACATAGAAGAAAGAATATATATCGCGTTTTAAACTATCTGCATTACCAGACCTCTTTTAAGCCTTTCATGAATGTCACTTTTCAATAAAGCCTTGCAAGAAACCATTTACTTAAAATTCACATATTGGCCTTCTCCCTAAATATCACATTCTTTGAAACTCTTATCCTGCTGTTTCTTTTCTTTTTCCCACAACACTCATTATTTTCTGACATATTTTTATTTTAATTCATTCTTGATATCTACTTTCTATGGTATGTCTCCCTTCACCACTAGAATGAGCACAAAGATCTGTTTCATTCAATTGCATGCCCTAAATGTGTAGAACAATGTCTAGTATGTATTGACTATTCAGCACATACTGCTGAATAAATAAATGATTTTGAAACATTTTATAATGTCCTAACTTTAAAACAGAAAAAAGAAAATTATTTTAAAACACATATCATATACCTTCATATGCACATGCTATGAAATGACTGTAATAGAAAAAAAATTAATAAACATGAAGTGCTACAAGCTTGCACCTTCATCTACAATCACTGAGAAAGTAATAGCTTAAATGCAGAATAATGCAGTTGTGTTGCACTGGCGAATCCAAGATAATGTTATTGGGGATATAATTTTCTGAAATAGTGGATAGACCTTTTAGTAAACATTACCTTCCCTTAATTTACAGATAAGTTTCATTCCTGGAAGTTTTAGCATATATTAAACTCATTCAACAATGTTTAATATTTATAAATGTGAAGATAGTTTCTAAATTTGAATAATTGTGAAAAATTATGCACAAAAATTGACACAAAATGAATTCTAGAACTAAATGCAAAAGGAAAGACCATAAACATCCTACAAGAAAACACTGAAGAAAATCTAGATAATGGTTGAATTTGGTGATTACTTTTTTAGGAAATGAAGCCCCAGTCAATAGGAAAAGGCGTGATAAGCTATATTTCATTAAAATTAAAACTCTCTCCTCTGCAAGAGACAATGTTGAGAGAATGAGAAAACAAGCGACAGAACATGGAAAAATATTTGCAAAAGATATATTTGGTAAAGGACTGTTATATAAAATATGCAAGAACTTAAAATTCAGTAATAAGAAAAGTAACAACCTGATTGAAAAAAAAATGGGCTGAAGTCATGAATAAATACCTCGCTAATGTAGACATGCAGATGGCAAATAAGTATGTGAAAATATGTTCAATTCCACATGTTATCAGAGAAACACAGATTAAAACAACAAAAAGACACCACTACACACCTTTTTGAATGGCCAAAATCCAAAACACTGAAAACACCAAATGCTGGTGAGGACGTGGAGCAACAAAAAATATTAAACACATTATTAAGAGAAAGAAGTCATCTGAAAAAGATACTTGGTTTATCAGTCTTTTGCATCTCTATGACCAAAATACCTAACAAGAACAACTTGCAGGAAAAGTTTATTTTGGATCACAGTTTCAGAAGTTCAGTGCATGGTCAGCTGACTCCATTGTTCTGGGTCTAAGGCAAAGCAAAACATGGTGTGGTGGAGGAAAACTGCTCAGTTTATGCCGTCAGGGAGGGGAGAGAGAGAGAGAGAGAGAGAGAGAGAGAGAGAGAGAGAGAGAGAGAGA
>NW_026000272.1:8644456-8704955 GCF_001458135.2 Marmota marmota marmota
TATATATATATATATATATATATATATATATATACACACACACACACACACACACACACACATTTGTGCACTATTTCTGTAGTGTGGCAATGATAGACATCTCTAATATGGGAAATTTGAACAGAAACAAAGGGAAGTGAAGGGGTGAGCTATGCAACTGTTTAGAGGAAAAACATTGTTGCTTCTGAGGAGAGAACTGGAGTTATCTGTTTGTTGTGTTTTTAAAGGATTGCTCTGACAGCTTTATTCAAAATAGACTGTAGAAAGTCAAGAGCAGAAGCAGAGAGATTAGTTAGAAGGCTGTTTCCATAATCTGGGTAAGATATAATGGTGGTTGTGATGGAAGTGGTGAGAAGTAACTAGAATCTGAATATATTTTAGAGTGACATAAATGTAAACTTCCCACTAAAAAGAACTCCATGGAGGCAGGCACATTTATCTTTTTTTTAATATTTCCTTATTCCAAGTATGCAGAACAGTATTTAGCACTTATTAAATACATAATAAATATATTAAAGAAATGTTGAATGAAGAATAAATATGTTTATGGTTTAAAATGGGTTATATGTGAACATGAGAACTCAAATACAACTACAATGTTTGACTAGAGCAAGTAGAAAAATGGAGTTGCCATGTAAGGAGATAGGGAGACTGATGTTTTTACAAGTCTGGAAGGGGATGCAAATTGAGATTTCTGCTTTATATACATTAAGTTTGAGGTGTCTATTAAAAAATGTGATGGAACTTTCAGTTAAAAAGTTATATGTCATATAACTTCAAATAATTTTGAATTTTAGGAGACAGGTCAGAGAGTTGCCAGCATCATACTAAAGTAATAGAGTTGGATCTACACGAGATTAAAGTATCAAAGGAGACAGAAGGCACAACTGCAGAGGTAGGAAAAGAACTATCATAATGATTCCTGAGAGACAATAAAGAAACTACAAATAGAAGGAAAAAGTGATGTGACTGAACATTGTTTGGTTACGGAGAGCTTGTTGGTGACTTGATAAGAGCCAATTTTTCTAGTGCTGATGAAATACTAAATAAAAAGAATCTAAGAAAAAATTAGAGAAGTGGTAGTAAGTACAAAGAGCTCAAAAAGTTTTGGTGTAAAAGGCAGCAGAGAAATGAGATAAATATACTATTCCATATTTTATGAGCTAACTGTGAGATTCCAATGATTTATGCATTTCAAATGCTTTATAAAATGTCAAGTATTAATTAACAATGTCTCATTTTATTTTTTTAATTATATGGAGCAGATTTTAAAATCAATCTACATGGATAGTAAATATCTTGTTACTAATTGGCTGCCAAATTATTATTTCCAAATTACCTCCCAGTAAGGTCAGTTTAGTCCTTTTCTTGTCAAACGTGTAACTTTCTGTATAAGTAATTGTCTCCTCGATCAGGCTGCATGCTCTTCATGGGTAGAACTGTGGTTGTTCATGTACATATTCCCACTGCCTGGTATAAGAGCAGGTAAAAAGTAAATCTGCAATAGCTGTTTATTGAATAAATAATTGAATGATGGAGCAAATATTAATATGAATATTATTATTTAAAAGAGTAGTTAGACACTTTAATATATCTAAAGTTATAAAGTCATCTCATTTTCTGTGCTGGTAGAAGGTGGCTGCTGCATCTTAGACAGCCTGCCAATAAGACCAAAATATACCTGCACTGCTTCTATTTGTAATAATCTCAATAAACATGCAATCAATGATGCCACCCCAAAACAATGAATCCTGCCACCACAAAAATTACTCTGCCCTTTACTTGTTATAACACAAGGCGAGTTCAAATAACCTTTAAAGAAATATGGTATTACATTAAGAAATAATGTCAAACTTTTCCCCAAAATATTATATAGCTGCTACTGCCATTAACACCTCCCTCTCTCTTCAGTAGGTAGATTAGGATATATGGAACAGTCAGAATATTGCCTATGATTAGGGTAATATTACTACTATGAATTCTCTTATTCCTCAGATCTCTTATATAAAACTAACAGTTTATTCACTAACACTAAAAGAAATGGAGCCAAATAAACAAGAGAAACATACATTTCATGAGAAAGAGGGAACTTGGTAAGTAATAATTATCGGGATTAACTCAAAATGGTTTTATTGCTTTTACATTAAATGACTCATAATAGCTAAAACATCCTTATCCCCTCTCAGCTCACAGTTATATGGTGAATAGCTACTTCATCCACCATAAATGCCTATAAATTAATTTGGCCCTCATACTATTGGACAAAACCCATATTCTCTCTCTGAAAATGCAAGGAAAACAGATGTATAGTTCCTTTCAATCCAAAAGAGAAAAACTAACCATCGTTTTGTATGTGTCATTTTCAGAAAGATTCAACTATAACCACCAGCCCCTTGTTTCCTGATCAAGCCTCAGTTATGTGCCCTAAGGGACAAAAATAGAAGCAGGAAATCCATATATTCTCTTAGCTTTGGAAATGCTTTCTATTATTATGGCAGTAGATATCACTTTACAATTTTGTTTTGCTTATGCTGGGTTTGAAATGCCTGTGTATCTCTTGAGTGTGCCAGCTGAGAAGGATAGCAGAGACCTATCTCAGAAAGGATTAAAAACAAACTCGATTTGTTTCAGGGAAGATGGCAAGGGGCAAATATAAAGTAGTATACATAAAACATAATTGACTGTAAATCAGCAATTGGTGAATTTGGGTGATGGGACATAGAGGTTCTTTCTCCCCTTTTATATGTTTGAAATTCACCATAATATCAAAGTTATTTCAAAAAATTATAATCTGCATCATACATGTTAACATGACATTTATTGAGCATTTAAAATGTTTCAGACCCTATTGTGGACACTGAAGAAAAATAAATAAGCCATGCTAGATGTCCCAGAAGAGCTAATAACTTAGTGGATTTAATTAAGACAACACTGAGTTATAAAAACTGCAGATTACTTATTATGTTTCAGGAGCATGTTGCACATATAAACCTCACTATGATTCCCTCATCCCCATACCAGAGGCTCAGAGAAATTAATGGACCTGTACGCTGCTATACAGCTTGCAAGTGGCTGAACATAGATTCAAGTTTAGTTCTGAAAAACTACATATTACTTGCTTTTCAAAAATAGGATATATACCAAATTCACAGGAACTGCATTACTAGATGGAATCTTTGGTGAGGAAACATACTATACTGGTTTTTCCAGTACAAAACCACAAAAAGTAACACAATCAACCAAAAATGAAAGCATTCTAGTTCTCTAACAGCCTTACACATATTAAGCTGAAACATGCCATGTAGATAAGGCATGGTCTGGAGGATGCAGCAGAAGCAAATGGCCTCTATTTCCATATATATTTTGTATGTGTCATCTGCCTCAAATAAGTAAATCAAGCCTGCACATCAAAATAGGAAAGATGAAATTCCTTAAATAATACCATTATCAAGCATCATATTTTTCCAAAGCTTTTATTTTGATTAAGACTGAAAATACATCTTGGTACATTTCAATCTATACTTATTTTCTGAAAGCATTTCATTTGAAGACAGTAGATCTCTTTGTTTCAGTCTGGTTTGAACTTGAAATGAACAGTAATAGACAATTCACTTGCAGAGAATGTCCTGTTCGAACTAATTCCGAGCACAATTTTAGCAAAGCAATAAAATCATATGTGCTCTTTCCAGGCTTGAGTACAATTAGGGGTACTATTTTAAAAAGATTGTAATTCTTTGGAAAATACTGTGTCTGATTTTTTAAAAAATCAACAAATAAAGCTGTGCAATTGTCATGTGCTCAGATTTTGTAGTAATAATAGCAGCACTATTTTGGTTAAATGTGTTCTAATTATTCTGCTTTGTGCAATTAGAAAAACACACGTCTGTATGCATGCCTGCATGGGTACGTGCACACACACATTCACAATAATGATGCCATATTGTTGCAAAGATGTTTTACATATCAGTTTATAGATGGCAAACTTATTTCTTTCAAATATATGGAGAACAAGACAAAATATAACTGGAGGTGGGGAAAAGGACTTTAGACAAGTCCCTACTCAACCTAAAAGAGACAGAAAATCTAGTATACACGCACCCTTGTATACTGAGGAGAAAAAAATAACTTCAAAAATAAATGATCACACTTCTTGTTCTTGAACAAAACACAACCCTGGCTTGAGTACAAGCTTAATGTTTTCTCCACAACAAACTGTGTAAGAACAAAAAGGCAGAGATATCAATTTTACCTCTAAGGTAGAAAGAATTTAGGACACTTTGAAATTCCAGGTTGGTAAGTGGTCACTATATATTCAATATCACAGATTAATGTGAAGAGTTTGATAGTTACTGTACAGCTTTATACAGTTCAGTGATGAACTAGTCAACCAGCTATCTAAAAATTACGGCCATGCTATATAGCATTTGCCATTTTCCATGATGAAAATGTTCTCTCCATAGTGGACTGATGCGATGACATTGAAAGGAGATTATAAAAAGATGCATGTAATTGGCCTTTTAGAACTGGTAAATCCTGACTCCAGCACGTTCCTGTATACCTGTGTAACCAAGTAACAGTTAACTTTTAAAATACTTCTTTCACCATAGAAAGTTCCCTAATGTCCCCTTCTAGGAAATCCTACCTCCATAAATAATCCCTGCTCTGATGACTAACACTATGGTTTACTCTGTTCTTGCAGCCCATAAAAAACTATATCATACACATACTTTATTGTCAGCTACTGTACACAACAGAGATATTTTCAAGATTCTTTCATGCAGTAGTTAACTCTGACTATATTATTGAGCATTATTTAATCATATGACTATGAGATATTTAACCATTTTTCTCTTGATGGAGATTTGTTTTTCTTTCAGTTTTTAATATTGTGAATAAAAATACTAAAAATGATACTTGTAAAAGTCATTTTGTGATTAGATACTGTCATTGATCTTGGAGAGTTACTGTGATGAGGAATTCCAGGATCATGTGGAAAGTGCATGTTTAATTTTACAGGCAACTGCCAAATTGTTTTCCCAAGTGACTGTACCATTCTGCATTCCCACCAGCAATGTATGAAAGATGTGGATGCTTCATATCCTTGCCAAAATTCAGAGTTGTCAGTCTTTTTAATTTTAGCCTTTTTAGTGGGTGTGAAGTGGTATCTCATTATGTTTTGAATTTGCATTCCCTGATGACTAATGATGTTGAGCAACTTTTCATAAGCTTATTGCCAATTTGTACATCTTTTTGAGTGAAGTGTTTGCTCAGAGTATCCTATTTTTTTAATCTTGGGTTGTGTCTGCCTTTTCTTATTTAATTAACGAACACTTTATATATTACAGTTGAGTCCTTTATTAATTGTATATATTGAATTCTTTTACTCTATTGATTATTTTCTCATTTTCTTAATTACACCTTTTGATAAGCAAAAGTTCTTAATTTAATGGAGACCATTTTATCATTACTTCTTCTCTTATGGAAATCATTTGTGTACCCTAAGAAATCTTTGTTTAGGGCTGGGGCTGTGGCTCAGTGGTAGAGTGCTTACCTAGCACGAGCAGAGCCTAGGGTTTGATCCTCCGCAGCACATAAAAATAAATAAATAAAATAAAGGTATTGTGTCCAACTACAACTAAAATATAATTTTTTTTAAAAAAAAGAAATCTTTTCTTAGTGCATAAAGATGTTTTCCTACAAATACTTCCAGAAAAAACACACTTTCAGCTTTTATAATTAATCTTGCTTTATATCCTTTAGAATAATATCATTCTATTTTTTATTAATTTATTTATTTTAATAGGTATATATGACAGCAGAATGCATTTGATTTATTGTACACAACTGCAGCACAACTTTTCATTTCTCTGGCTGTACATGATGTAGAGTTGCACCATATGTGCAGTCATACATGTACCAAGGGTAATAATGTCCATCTCATCCCACCATCTTTCCTGCCTACATGCCCCCGCCCCACCACTCCCTCCCCTTTGCCCAATCATTCTATCTTTATTATTAATTTTAGGAAGTCTTTAAATCAGGGTATGTTAGCTTGTACATTTTATTATTTTTAAATATTCTCATTACTCTAGGTCCATGAATTCCATATAAAATTTAGAATTGGCATTTCACATCATACCAAAAATCTTAAGGTGGTTTTAATTTAAAAGCTTAACATTTATAGATCAATTTGAAAAATAAGCAAAACCTTACCAATCCTAAACAAGATTTCTTTCTCCTTTTATTTGATTTGTTCTTCTCTCAGCAATGTTTGTAGCTTTCACAAATTCTTAAATGCCTTCTACCAGATTTACTAGTTTACTTCTGTGATGTCATTGTAGGGGATAGTAATTGTTATAATTTTTATTGTTTTTAATGATTTTCTGCTAGAATTAAAATATGTAGATATTTGTATATAGATGTATACTCTATAAATGTAAATATTTACATAGGATTACAAGATTTCTTAGGATTTGTCTATGCAGTAACTAATTTTGTCTGTGAAAAACACAATTTTACTTCTTTCTTTAATTTGTGTGCCTAGCAATTCTGTTTCTTGCTGTATTGCATTGGATAGGATCCCTTGTACAATGTTGAACAGAAGTGATGAGAACAGATATTTTGGCATTTTCTTGATCTCAAGGGGAATATATTAAATTTAGTCATTAAATATGAAGAAGATTATAGAATTTCCATACATTCTTAAGTTCCATTATATTCATAGTTGTCTAAAAGTTTTTAAATCACAAATTATTGAATTTTTATATGACTTCTCCATCTTTTGGAATATCAATATAATTTTTCTCCTTTGTTCTTTTAAGATAGCAAATTACAACTACTTTTATAATTTTCACCAAAATTTCTTTCCTGAGTCCAAACCCACTTAAGCATGAAATATTATTTTCAAGATGTTGTTTATTGAATTTTATAGTCTTACCAAGGATTTTTGCATCCATGGTCATAAGAGATTTTGCTTTTTAATTTTCTTTCCTTTCATATTTGGGTATGAGGATTATGTTGTCCTTCTAAAACAAACTGTGATATATTAACTATTCTATCTTCAGAAATATTTTATGTAAGATTGAAATTATTTCTTCCCTTAATTTATAGTATTCAACATTAAAACTAATTGAGGTTATCCTGAAAATATTTTTGCTAATGAATTTAATCTTTATTAGATACAGTGATATTTGGATTTTGTATTTCATCTTGATTCAGTTGTGGTAAATTGTTTTTCTCAAGGACTGTGTTCACTTTATCTAATCAGTCATATTTATTGCCATGAATTTGTGCTAAACATTCCCTTACCATTGTGTTAAAGAGGGTAAGATTGGTAGTGATGCTTGCTCTTTTTTCTTCATGTTGATAATTTATATTTTTTTCTGTGTGTCTTGGTCAGAGTTTCCAAGGGATTGTCTATTTTGATTTTGCTTTTAAAAATATGTGCTATTGCTATCTACTTGTTTCATTTTTAAATTACATATGGTTAATAATTTACCTCCTTTTAAGTATTTTGGATTTAACTTGCTTTAATTTTTCCAGAATCTTAAGGTGAAAATTTAAATCACTGCTATTAAACCTTTTCCTATTGTAATATAAGCATGTCTTTGCCCTTGGAGAAACATTTGTCAACAGTTAAAGACAAATCAGCAAGGAAATTTTCTTGCTTCAATTTACTAGGATATAGTCTTCTATAATATAACCTAATCATGGGATGACATCTCATCACTTTACTCATGTTGTATTGGTTGGAAACAAGTCAAAATTCTTGAAATATACAAAGGCATAGATGCCAGATGATGGAAATCATGTAGAGGGGGCACCCAATGGTCTGACTACTACAGTTGACAATCTACTGTCTTGCTATTTGTTCTCAATTTCTATTGGTTTTCTACTTGTATTTTCTTCTTTCCTTCTCTCTTCTTCTCCTCCTTCTTTTTTTCCCCTCTTCCTCTCTTTGTCATGCTGGGACTTCTCACGTTGGGGCTTCTCACATTAGGACTTCTCAAGTTAGGCAGGTGCTCTGCTACTGAATGGATAGTCTATCTCATTTTTTTTTATTTCTTTTGGGTGTATATTCCTCTGCTCCTCCTTACTTTCCTTAATGACCTTTTTGGATTAATTGAATGATTTTATTATTGTATTTTAATGGTTCTAAATTTTTAGTTATGTCTTTTTATTATTTTTCAATCATTGTTCTGCAGATTCCAATATTCTCCCTTAATACATTATAATCTACTTAACATTGCTACTTGATATAAAATATAAGAACCATAAAGTAGTACAATTCTATTTATTCTCTAGCCTTTTGTTCTATATTTTACTTCTCCATAAGTAGTGAGAGCAAGTTATTTGTTATTATTTTTATTTAACAAGCCTTTTAAAGAATTAAGAAGGAAATAAAGAGACTTGTTTATATATATCTCTATATTTATCTAAGTCCATTGCTATTCCAATTTAATAACATTTCTCTACTGCCTAAAGAAGAATCTTAAGTATACATATCTTCTGGTGGCAACGTCTTTCAAATTTCAGGGTTTTTTTTTAATGTTTCTTTTTTCCTTCATTTTCAAAGGTTGTTGGTACTGAATATAGAATGGTGGGTTTATTCTTTTCTTTTTGGCACTTTAAACATATGAAATTATTTTAGGGCCTTCATTATTTGTGATGATAATTCACCCTATGTTCACATCATTGTTCTCCTGTATGCAATTTTTCTCTGGCTACTTTGAAAACTTCTATATTTATCATTCATGTTATGAAGTTTAACAATGAGGTGCCTAAGTGTAGTTTTCTTTGTATTTATCCAGTCTGTGTTCATTGAGATTCTTGGATATGCAGTTTTATATTTTTCAAACAATATGGGAAAGTTCAAGTCATTTTTTTTTCTGAGCCATTCCTTCTCTCCTCTCCATTGGGTCTTTGTGTGTGTGTGTGTGTGTGTGTGTGTGTGTGTGTGTGTGTTATGTATTTCTTGACTATTGTCCTAGAAATCACTGAGTCTCATTTATTTTTCAATGTTTTCTGCTCTTTAGAATACTATTATTATTTATATTTCTTCGTTTTTCATGGATCCTTCTGCAATTTTCATTATTCTCTTCTTCTACTACACAGTTATTTTCTTTTTATTTCAGAGATTCTACTTTTCAGCATTAAATTTCCATTTGTTCTTTTATATAGTTCTCAATTCTCTGCTGAGATTCCCCATGAATTTTCTAATGCCATCTTTTCCCCCTAAATACTTGAATATATGTGTAATAAGTGTTTTAAAGTCTTTATCTTCTAATTCTGGAATGTCTCAGGGAAGGTTTCAGTTGATCACTTTTTTCCCTCTGTTCCTGCCTCATTGTATGTCTTTTTTTCAGTTTTTGCGGTAAGATACTCAGTATAAAAGTCACCATTTTAACCATTTTCAAAAGTATGATTTGGTGGCATTAATACATTCACAGTGTTTGCCTCTTCCATCTTCAATCAGCAAGTATGTGCTGAATACCTTTTTATGACCAGTCAGAGAAACTGCTCTGCTTTTAAGGGCCCATATGATTAAATCAGGCCCACTGAGATAATATCAAACTCTAAAGTTCAGCTGTACCACATAACATAACACAATCATGACAGTAATACTTCATCATATTTACAGGTTATAGAATTAGAGGAGAGCATATTCGGAGGGCTGTTATAGAAGTCTTGTTTAGTTTACCATTTTTTGGATGATGTATTTTATGCTTGGCATCTTATGTGTTAAATTTTAATTCATGACAATACTAAAGATATGCAGTATAATTCCTACTGAATATGTGAGGGAAATGAGGTAAAGTAATTTAAAATATGTTTCTTTACATACCAAGTCCTGTGTTTCAACTCTCATCTGGCTAACTACAAAGCACATATCAATAGTTGCCATAATATATGTTCCTTTAACATTTAGGTGCTGATGTGTCAAAAGTCAATTATAGGTAATTGTAATGATAACATTTGATTGAGTATGATATCTTCACAGATCACCAAACCTAAGATTTTATTAAGCAAAGAATTACCATAAAAACTAAGCAACTCTATTAATGCTTCATTTTGATAATAGTTAAATGGACTTGGTAGTAATGATCTTAAATAATATTTCAATTTATTTAGCATAGTAATAAAGTCCTATTATTAATATCATTTATCGACAACAATAGTTTATTAATGAAACTTCTGGAAAGCAGACAATGAGGAAGTAAAGATTTTGTGGAAAGAATTCTTGTCATGTAATTTAGGAATGTTCAAGAATAATCTAGCATAGAAATGTTCTCTGCATGATTGATCATTTTTCACCAAGTTTAATGAATGGATGAATTTGATGATGTACTTATATCATAAGTTGTATAGAATTTCAATACATATCTCAAATCACTTCATTTTTTGAAATGTAGATCAATTAACATATAAAGCAAGTTAATTTTATAACTGGCCAGTTTGATTTATATTTATAATAACCAAATATAGTAGAGGAGAATAAAGGACTTAAATGAGTTATTCAGGGATTAAAATAAAAATAACAATGAAAATTATAACTGTTCAAATCTAAAAATGACAATTTCTTTTTTAAAAAAGCACACATTGCTTGGGGAAATATTGGGACCATCTAAAATGAGTGTACCAGGATTCCAATTTCAGATCTGACATGTAAAGTATGTGGAAGTCATCACTCTTGTTCTTACAGGAAGAAAAACCTGGATACATTTGAACTCAATAAATTTCAGAGGAAAATCAGAGATCTGAGTTTTCAAGACAAGATGTCACTGCAAAATCTAAAAAGACAGGGAAAGAAAGACAGGACACAAGATTTGCTAACCTGGAGAAAAAGTCACTCAAATCCATAAACTGTAAAGGCAATTAAATGCCTACTTTGACAAACTATGGGAATCTGAGTGTGCACCTGAATAAGAGGGAAAAATTTCCAGAGGCCACAATCTTAGGGGGTTCCCCGCACTTATATATGCTTTTCACTATAAGAATTCCACCAAGTTTTCATAAATATCTGGGAAAGATCTTCTCTTGGAGGAAGCATAACCAGTTGGAAATATGTCCATAATCTCTTCCAGACCAAAAAATAACTCTCCAGAAAGAAAAGACTTTCCTAGAGCTTTATCACAGAATTCTTCCCATTCCAACCTCTTCCAATCTATCACCTAAAAGGGGAAACAAACAAACATAGGCAAGAAAAGTCAAATTCACCTTGATCAAACTATCAAACTATTATTTGTAAATTTATTTTAGAAAAAAAATTTTAAATTAGGGTGGGTAAAACTGTATAACATTCATATAAAATTGATCAAATATAGCATTTTAGAGAGCCAAGAAATAGGATCCCAAATATATAGAGTATTTTCACACCCACACATACACAAACACACACACATATACACGCTGCATTCTGGGTCCTATTGGGCTCACTATGATAGTAGATAATGGCCAGAATAACTTATCCCCATAAGCCCCAATAGCTAGTGAATTGTAATTATGTTCTGGGTTTCTATGTGGGATTAGGCCCCAACTTCCTTAATAAGATACCTTTGGTGCAAGAATTAAAATCAAGAATCAATAAATGGGAAGGGCTCAAACTGAAAAGTTTCTTCTCAGCAAAAGAAACAATCTGTGAGGTGAATAGAGAGCCTACATCTTAGGAGCAAATTTTTACCCCTCACACATCAGATAGAGCATTAATCTCTAGGGTATATAAAGAACTCAAAAAGTTAAACACACACACACAAAAAAAAAAAAACACCACAAATAACCCAATCAATAAATGTGCCAAGGAACTGAACAGACACTTCTCAGATGATGATATACAATCAATCAAAAAATATATGAAAAAATGTTCATCATAGCTAGAAATTAGAGAAATGTAAATCAAAACTACTCTTAAGATTTCATCTCACTCCAGTCAGAATGGCAGCTGTTAGGAAGACAAACAACAATGAGTGTTGGTGAGGATGTTGGGGAAAAGGCACACTCATACACTGCTGATGGGACTGCAAACTGGTGCAGCCAATAAAGCAGTATAGAGATTTCTTGGAAAACTGGGAATGGAACCACCATTTGACTCAACTATCTCCATCCTCAGTCTATAACCAAAGGACTTAAAAATAGCATAATACATGGACACAATCACATCAATGTTTATAGCAGCACAATTCACAATAGCTAAACTGTGGATCCAACCTAGATGCCCTTCAGTAGATGAATGGATAAAGAAAATGTGGCATATATACACAATGAATTATTACTCAGCAATAAAGAGAATAAAATTATGGCATTTGGAGGTAAATGGATGGAGTTGGAGAAGATAATGCTAAATGAAGTTAGCCAATCCCCCCAAAAAACAAATGCTGAATGTTTTCTCTGATATAAGGAGGCTGAATCATAGTGGGGTAGGTAGAGGGAGCATGGGAGGAATAGACGAACTCTAGATAGGCAGAGGAGTTTGAGGGGAAGGGAGGGGGCATGGGATTAGAAATGATGCTGGAACATGATGATCATTATTATCTAAAGTACAGGTATGAAGACATGAATTGGTGTGAATATACTATGTATACAACCAGAGATATGAAAAAAAATGTGCTCTATATGTGTAATAAGAATTGTAATGCATTCCACTGTCATATATAAATTTAGAAAATTTTAAAAAATTAAAAAAAATAATTAGCTCCATGCCAATGACTAGTCATGCCTAAAATTCTGAATGTTTACCTTTCCCCAGTGCACTGTTACTCTAATAAAGAGCTATAAAGATTATAGGGAGAAAGTTCATATGCACGTCCTTCTTTAGCAATGCCAATCTACTCCGACATTCATGAATCTAGATCTGCAAATAACACAGATTGGGGAAGTAGGTAAGAGTTTACATACTTCTATCCTGGTGGCTCAAGCTAGAGTTCCATTGGTAGGATCCAGTCATATAAATCAGATTGCTTCTTAGTAATGCATTTGTTGATTTTGTTCTCTGGAACCCTGTGACTAATGAACCACAGCCAGAGACCACTCATTGTCAGGTCACATCTGGTAATCTGGTTACCACAGGAACTATGTTGTTTATTAACATATCCATCCCTGCTTTGTTTTTGGCAGTTACCTGGTTTCATCTGGGCACAGTGCTTTGGCTTCTTCCATCCATTGAGATCACAGAGCCCAAATGGAGCCCCTATGCCAGCAGTTCTGGGGACATTAGCTAGTTATAGAGTTTTTAAAAAGATGTTAGTTCCTCTCTCACTGATCTAACCTTGTGAGAAGGGTAGAGGATAAATTTTCCTGGGTTATCCCCACAAACGTAATGAGAGATGTTGGACAAGAAGGATAACACAGATCCATTTCAGAATTCTCATTTCCAAAATGACTGATTTATTTTGTTGTTTTAGAAATGGTCAAGGGGAAAAAATCAGTCTAAAGTTTTGAGGCAAGGATGTATTGGGTAAAGACATATAGAAACAAATGTAAGCAATAAAGAAGCATAAATGTTTGTTTTACATGTTAATCCTCATCAGAGAGTATGATGCATGGAAGAGGAACTATACAGAACAAGTAAAAATAAACTTGGAAAATTGACATCAGTTTGCTTCTGCCAGTTCAGTGCCAACATGCTGGGCACATGGAAAGGGTGACAATAGTGGCAGAAATGGAATGCTACGCATGAACCCACCAGCATAGATTCACTGACAAAGACTGATCTAGCTACTGCTGACTGTCAGCAACAAAGACCAATCTTCAGTCCCTAGTGTAATAATCATTCCTGAAGGACATCAACTGGCCACATGGTGACAAGGTAACTTCATTGGCTCCTTTCTGTCTGTTTCTTACATAGACACTTATTCCTTGTTTACCTTTCCTGCAGAGTCTCAACTAGTATCAGTATGTTTTTTTTAATATACTTATGTTTTTTTTATATATACTAGCATATGATTCTATATAAAATGGTATCAGACAAGGGGACCAAATTCACAGTGAAGGAGTTGTAGGACTGTTCCCATGACAATATTGGCAAATAATTTACAAAAATATACTAAACAAATAGTGCACCGTGATCAAGTGGATTCCATCCCAGGGATGCAAGGTTAGTTCAACACATGAAGATCAATAAATATAATTCATCATGTAAATAGATTTAAAGACAAGAATCACATGATTATCTCAATAGATACAGAGAAAGCATTTGAAAAAATACAGCATCCATTCATGTTTAACATACTTGAAAAAATAGAGATAGAAGAGAATAGGATCCATTGATTTTGGCACTCTATCTTACCAAAAGGCTAACCAATCTAACAGAGTATTGGAATGGCCTTCTGAAGGCCCAATTCTCTCTCTCTCTCTCTCTCTCTCTCTCTCTCTCTCTCTCTCTTTGTGGTGCTGGGGATTGAACCCAGGGCCTTGTGCATGCGAGGCAAGCACACTACCAACTGAGCTACATCCCCAGTCCTTGTATTATACCTCTTCTTCAGAAGCAATATGCTGTGAGGTTGGAGTACTATCCTTTGGGACACACTTTTTGCATTAAACTTAACTTAAGCTCTGATTGATATAACTTTTACATAGAAAAGAAGAATTTTTGAGTATGAGAATCAAGAGATGGAAACAGTAGTCACCCCTCATAGCATGCCTCTGAATGATTTACTGGGGGACTTTTTGGTTCTTTTTTCCTCATCTGTGAAATCTGCTGAGTTAGAAATCCTCATCCCAAGTGTAAACATGCCTGTCAGGGGAGATAAAAAGAGTCTTGCAAAACTAGAAACTATCATGGCTTCCTGAGTACTTTTAGCTCTTTGTTTCTAAGAATAAACAAACAAAAAATATAAAACAAAACAAGGAGACACAATCCAGCAATTGTAATTAACCCTGAACATCACTATTATTACATAATAGTTAACAGAGAAATATATATAGAACCCAGCTTTGGGGTGTATGTATGGACAACATAACAGTTTTAACTAGTAACAGCTTGTAGGGTTTAGTTAAAGTATAGAAACCTGCTTCTCTCAAGGACCCATACTTCTGTGGGCAGACTATATCTGCTAAATGAACAAGGTAGGGAAATACAGTCCTAAAAATTCTGGCCTATCGCAAGTTACCTCTGGTTCCAAAATGGTTGGTCCCCAATCACTTCTCTTTCATTCAAAATTATATAATATCAATTGATGTTCATTAAGTTGGAACTTCTGGGTGAATTTTTATGAAAGATAGAAACTAAAATTTGCTTTATTGGAAATTTTGAAGATATTTGCAATCTGTTGATGTTTTCCAAATTGAGAATATTTGAAGGTGCATACTCTAGGTTCAGATATGGGTAATGTTTAGAAACATTGACAGACCAACTAGAAAAGGTACAGGCCCTGTTATTTTTCCTTCAAAATTATAAAGCATAATCAATTTGCATGAGAAAATTTGTTTGCAAATTGTAAATCTCTTTGCTCACATGAATAAACCTAAAAGGTAAATAAATATATCATTATCTTATTTAGTCACAATAGCAAAAGTAAATGAAGTAACCTTGACTAGAAGTAATTCAGAGGGTTACTCATAATTTTTCTGTGGCACAGTATTTCAAGATGAAGAGTTCCTCAACATAAATGAACATCAACACAAGTAGGAAGATGAAAATGGATAAAGATACTGAGTACAAAATATTTATTGAATTTTTAAGAAATGTAATGATATCAGTGGATAACACTAACAATTTCACACAATGTTATTAAAGTTAGCATTACACATGTAACATTCTTTTTTTTTTCTTATAAAAATTTTTATTTATTTTTTTTTTAAATTTTTTATTGTTGGCTGTTCAAAACATTACATAATTTTTGATATATCATATTTCACACTTTGATTCAAGTGGGTTATGAACTCCCATTTTTACCCCAAATACAGATTGCAGAATCACATCAGTTACACATCCATTGATTTACATATTGCCATACTAGTGTCTGTTGTGTTCTGCTGCCTTTCCTATCCTCTACTATNTTCCATTATTTACTTAGTGACTCAGAAACTGCATTGTAACACAATGCCCAGGTCATCAATTTGACATTCAAATTTGAGAAACACTATCTAGAACAATTTGGCATTTTTTCTTATTGTCATTGCTACAACAAGTACAAATAAAGCCAAATGTACTAGTCAGATTCCTATTAACAAAATACATGAGATAATTAATTTATAAAGAAAAAGGTTTTATTTGGGCTTATAGTTTGGGAGACTACAATCCAAGATTAGGCATACTTGTTTCTTTGGGTCTCTGGAAAGCATGTGTGATGGAGGGGAGCATGTTATAAGCAAACTGGTTACACAATGAAGTAGGAGATAAAATGGAAAGAGGAAGAGACTGGGGTCCCAAAATCACCTTTGAGGGCACAACTTCAATGACCCAAGGACCTCCCATGAGGTGGAACTGAAAAGTTCCACCACCTCTAATAGCACTAGCATGAGGACCAAGCTTTAAATACATAGACCTGTAGAGGACACTCCTCCAAACCATACCACCAAGTCTAGGTAATCCTATCCTGCTTGTTATCATTATTGAATGCAAAGAATTTTTTTACTGGGAGCTAACAGGAATCATTTTAATGGTTTTCTTTGTGAGTTGTCTTAGTTTACAAGTATCTGTGGCAGACTTATATTTCAGTTGCTTTCCCTGTCTCTTCCTGTTCCCTGAAAGTATAATGTTGCACAGAGAGTAACGTCAACATCTTTCTTCCATGACTTTCTCCTGAGTTTTGACTACTTTTCAGACTGCTTCCAAAGCCAATTGATAACCTAATCTTGGAACCAATCGTCCTATCTCAAAATCTAGTTTTCTTCAAGAATCACCCCCTACCCTATGAGACATAACATATACGTACATACCTCAATTATTCACTGAGCTCATGCCCTTTTGCATGTGTCGCAAGAGGGGTTAAATGTACTGATTTGTAATGAAATGAACCAGGAAATAAGTGCAGATAAAAAGGAATGGGAAATTCTACTTGTAGAACTGTTACTCAGAAGATATAAATCTATATATAAGAACTAATAATCTCATTAGAACAAAAAGAAGTGGCTATTTGTATTAAAAGAAGTTTTAGTTATCTGTACTTGACAGTGTGTCTACACCTCAGGACCCATACCTATGTAACTAGTGCTTGTATCTTCTACTTATTATTTCTCTGGTGTAGAATCTAGAGTCATTGAGGACTGGTAAAAGACCTTTGATCCTGATGGTCCCTTGGTAATTAAAAAAAAAGTGACAATTAATTATCCTGGGTCCCATATGTGGCTTCTAAGGTCATTTGTCACTAAAAATTATATTTTAATTTTTTTTCAAATTATAGTAAACATCTTGTTGACACCCTTGGTTATACTTTAAATGATGAAAGAAAAGCAGTTTGGTATGGTGTTTCAGAATTTACAAATTTCAGTCTTAATTCTATCATAGTGCCTTTTTGAGTTTAGGTAATTTAAATCTTAATACATCTTAATTTCTTATTCTTTATGAGTAAAATAAGGATAATATGGTATAAAAACTATAATAGGAGTGGTAAATATGTTATTTGAAACCAAGAAGAACCATCTTACCTGGACATGGGATGTTTTAATCAGCTTTTGACCAAAAGACATGGAAAGAAAAATTTTAGAAGAGGGGAAGTTTATTTTGTGGCTTATGGTTTCAGAGGTCTCAGTCCATAGACAGCAGGCTTCATTGCTCTGGGCCAAAGATATGGCAGAACATCATGGGAAAATAGGGTGGTAGCTCAGAACATGCCCACTAGGAAGCAGAGAGACGTCTCCTCTCACCAAGGACAAAATGTGTACTACCCCAAAGACATATCCCACTGACCCACCTCCTCCAGCCACACCCTACCTGCTTACAGTTACCATCCAGTTAATCCCCTATCGGGATTAATGCACCAATTAGGTTAAGTTTCTCATAACCCAATCATTTCACCTGTAAGTTTTCTTGAATTTTCTAAGCAGAAAGTTTACAAAGAGCTTTTTGTGTATACCTAATGTCTAACATGGGATATGAGGAAGGGCTTCTTGAAGTAAATGAGATTTAAGACAGTATACTTCATATTTGGAAATTGCTGAGAGTGCAGATTTTAAATATTCTTATTTCAAAAAAAAGTATATAAGATAATACACATGTTATTTGGTTTGATTCAGCCATCCCATGATGTATACATGTATCAAAATATCATGCTCTTTGCTATAAATAGATAGAATTTTTATTTGTTAAATACAAATATCCCTCCCCCCCAACATTGGCTCAAGTTAAATTTATGAAGAAATTGGTGATGGAAACAGTGTTGCATGTAGAGGAACATGTGTGAAGTCATAGAGGCAAGAGGAACATGGTACCAAAAGTGACTTGCAACAGGTGCAGTGTAGCCACAGTAGAGCACAGAATGGAGGGTAGAGTAATGATGCTCAAGCTGAGGAATGTGGGAGAGTAAAGAATGTTGAAGTTGCAGAGCCAAACAGAAACCAGACAAGGCCCCCATATGCCCTGCTAAGACATATGTACACTATATTATGAAGGTAATGGGGAATCTATAGAAAGCTTTCAAGCATAGAATTGATAACATTTTTGAGAATCACAGTGTAGAGTACAGTGGAGTGAATATTTGGGATGAGTGAAGAACATGGAAATTGGAGTACAGGAAACCATTTAGGAAGCTAGTGTAGTAATAGAGTAATATAAAAAATAGAATTTTACTTGATCTAGGTTAGCGGTATAGAGAAATAAAAGGAAGGAGATACCAGAGAGACTGAAAATGACAGAATTTACAGGCACATGACTGAATGGATGTTGTAGGAGTGATAAAGCACAGTTATCTCAGATCAGGATGATGCTCAGATATCTGTGCAACTAGGAATTAATGCAATTATACATGAGATGAACATGTAATTTATTACCCCAACAATGATAATTTTGAGAGTGATTAAAGGTACTAAAATTACAATGGACAGCAACAGGAAAATTTAGGAATTCAGATCAAGTTTAGACATAAGGTCACTGAAAATTGAAGCAAAACAAGAAATATTGTGAGGAGAATCAGGATTGGGGAAAAGATGGTGAGATGAGAGATATTTGATTAGTTGAACAACTACAGGTTAATCAGGGAACAGAAGCCAAAGTTAATCTGTTCCCTGATTAACCTGTAGTTGTTCAACTAATCAAATATCTCTCATCTCACCATCTTTTCCCCAATCCTGATTCTCCTCACAATATTTCTTGTTTTGCTTCAATTTTCAGTGACCTTATGTCTAAACTTGATCTGAATTCCTAAATTTTCCTGTTGCTGTCCATTGTAATTTTAGTACCTTTAATCACTCTCAAAATTATCATTGTTGGGGTAATAAATTACATGTTCATCTCATGTATAATTGCATTAATTCCTAGTTGCACAGATATCTGAGCATCATCCTGATCTGAGATAACTGTGCTTTATCACTCCTACAACATCCATTCAGTCATGTGCCTGTAAATTCTGTCATTTTCAGTCTCTCTGGTATCTCCTTCCTTTTATTTCTCTATACCGCTAACCTAGATCAAGTAAAATTCTATTTTTTATATTACTCTATTACTACACTAGCTTCCTAAATGGTTTCCTGTACTCCAATTTCCATGTTCTTCACTCATCCCAAATATTCACTCCACTGTACTCTACACTGTGATTCTCAAAAATGTTATCAATTCTATGCTTGAAAGCTTTCTATAGATTCCCCATTACCTTCATAATATAGTGTACATATGTCTTAGCAGGGCATATGGGGGCCTTGTCTGGTTTCTGTTTGGCTCTGCAACTTCAACATTCTTTACTCTCCCACATTCCTCAGCTTGAGCATCATTACTCTACCCTCCATTCTGTGCTCTACTGTGGCTACACTGCACCTGTTGCAAGTCACTTTTGGTACCATGTTCCTCTTGCCTCTATGACTTCACACATGTTCCTCTACATGCAACACTGTTTCCATCACCAATTTCTTCATAAATTTAACTTGAGCCAATGTTGGGGGGGAGGGATATTTGTATTTAACAAATAAAAATTCTATCTATTTATAGCAAAGAGCATGATATTTTGATACATGTATACATCATGGGATGGCTGAATCAAACCAAATAACATGTGTATTATCTTATATACTTTTTTTTGAAATAAGAATATTTAAAATCTGCACTCTCAGCAATTTCCAAATATGAAGTATACTGTCTTAAATCTCATTTACTTCAAGAAGCCCTTCCTCATATCCCATGTTAGACATTAGGTATACACAAAAAGCTCTTTGTAAACTTTCTGCTTAGAAAATTCAAGAAAACTTACAGGTGAAATGATTGGGTTATGAGAAACTTAACCTAATTGGTGCATTAATCCCGATAGGGGATTAACTGGATGGTAACTGTAAGCAGGTAGGGTGTGGCTGGAGGAGGTGGGTCAGTGGGATATGTCTTTGGGGTAGTACACATTTTGTCCTTGGTGAGAGGAGACGTCTCTCTGCTTCCTAGTGGGCATGTTCTGAGCTACCACCCTATTTTCCCATGATGTTCTGCCATATCTTTGGCCCAGAGCAATGAAGCCTGCTGTCTATGGACTGAGACCTCTGAAACCATAAGCCACAAAATAAACTTCCCCTCTTCTAAAATTTTTCTTTCCATGTCTTTTGGTCAAAAGCTGATTAAAACATCCCATGTCCAGGTAAGATGGTTCTTCTTGGTTTCAAATAACATATTTACCACTCCTATTATAGTTTTTATACCATATTATCCTTATTTTACTCATAAAGAATAAGAAATTAAGATGTATTAAGATTTAAATTACCTAAACTCAAAAAGGCACTATGATAGAATTAAGACTGAAATTTGTAAATTCTGAAACACCATACCAAACTGCTTTTCTTTCATCATTTAAAGTATAACCAAGGGTGTCAACAAGATGTTTACTATAATTTGAAAAAAAATTAAAATATAATTTTTAGTGACAAATGACCTTAGAAGCCACATATGGGACCCAGGATAATTAATTGTCACTTTTTTTTTAATTACCAAGGGACCATCAGGATCAAAGGTCTTTTACCAGTCCTCAATGACTCTAGATTCTACACCAGAGAAATAATAAGTAGAAGATACAAGCACTAGTTACATAGGTATGGGTCCTGAGGTGTAGACACACTGTCAAGTACAGATAACTAAAACTTCTTTTAATACAAATAGCCACTTCTTTTTGTTCTAATGAGATTATTAGTTCTTATATATAGATTTATATCTTCTGAGTAACAGTTCTACAAGTAGAATTTCCCATTCCTTTTTATCTGCACTTATTTCCTGGTTCATTTCATTACAAATCAGTACATTTAACCCCTCTTGCGACACATGCAAAAGGGCATGAGCTCAGTGAATAATTGAGGTATGTACGTATATGTTATGTCTCATAGGGTAGGGGGTGATTCTTGAAGAAAACTAGATTTTGAGATAGGACGATTGGTTCCAAGATTAGGTTATCAATTGGCTTTGGAAGCAGTCTGAAAAGTAGTCAAAACTCAGGAGAAAGTCATGGAAGAAAGATGTTGACGTTACTCTCTGTGCAACATTATACTTTCAGGGAACAGGAAGAGACAGGGAAAGCAACTGAAATATAAGTCTGCCACAGATACTTGTAAACTAAGACAACTCACAAAGAAAACCATTAAAATGATTCCTGTTAGCTCCCAGTAAAAAAATTCTTTGCATTCAATAATGATAACAAGCAGGATAGGATTACCTAGACTTGGTGGTATGGTTTGGAGGAGTGTCCTCTACAGGTCTATGTATTTAAAGCTTGGTCCTCATGCTAGTGCTATTAGAGGTGGTGGAACTTTTCAGTTCCACCTCATGGGAGGTCCTTGGGTCATTGAAGTTGTGCCCTCAAAGGTGATTTTGGGACCCCAGTCTCTTCCTCTTTCCATTTTATCTCCTACTTCATTGTGTAACCAGTTTGCTTATAACATGCTCCCCTCCATCACACATGCTTTCCAGAGACCCAAAGAAACAAGTATGCCTAATCTTGGATTGTAGTCTCCCAAACTATAAGCCCAAATAAAACCTTTTTCTTTATAAATTAATTATCTCATGTATTTTGTTAATAGGAATCTGACTAGTACATTTGGCTTTATTTGTACTTGTTGTAGCAATGACAATAAGAAAAAATGCCAAATTGTTCTAGATAGTGTTTCTCAAATTTGAATGTCAAATTGATGACCTGGGCATTGTGTTACAATGCAGTTTCTGAGTCACTAAGTAAATAATGGAACCCAAAGTTCTATACTTTTAACAAACTGCCAGATGATGTTTGTGATACTGTTTTAGGGACCACCCTTTGACAAGAATCCTAACTCAATGTATCATTTTTATTTATTACCCCAGAATTTTCATAAATTATTGCAAATTCTGCCCTTTGGTGTATACCTATTGCAATCCATACTGAATTTTTCTTAAAGGTAGAACTTTAAAAAGCATATACACTTCTGCCCAGGATTATTTGTTGCCCAATCTGTGTGTGTGTGGGGTGAGATTTTAGTATCATTATCATGAGAAAGGTTTCCCAAACCAGAAGAATATGGGAAATGCCTTCAACTTCTTCTCCATTCATTAAACTTATAGATCTTGGTTAGGATATTATTTTGATTACCAAAACATAAGCTTTCTGTATCCTCTTTCTTCCATCTCAATATTTTATCTGTATGTTCATTTATTTAACTGATCAAGGCAAATTCCTCTTATTCTACCAATACATATGTTCTTATTTTTTAAAAAAGACATTATTAGTTGTAGATGTGTACAATACATTTACTTATTTATTTGTGTGGTGCTGAGGAACAAACCCAGTACCTCATGTGTGCTAAGCAAGTGCTCTACTACAGAGCCATAACCTCTGCCCTGAATTGAATACATTCTTTTGATATTAATATAACACAAAAAATTAGTATATATGATTACATAATTATATCCTCACATCATCTTTAGCCAAATATGATCTATGTACATACAATTTGAACTAGTATTTCACTCCTCCAAGATAGTATCTTTCACTTTCATAGGAAGGAGATCATAGTCCATGAAAGAGTATAAAGTATGCTTGAATCAGCCCTAAACCAATACCTTATATGTTTTGGAAAGACAACATTTCTATTTATCTATTGACACATAACAAACTACACTAAAATTATCATTAAAAAATTAATCTTAGCTGGGCAAAGTGGAGCATGCCTGTAATCCCAGTGGCTCAGCAAGCTGAAACAGGAGGATCGCGAGTTGAAAGCCAGCCTTAGCAAAAAGTGAGGTGTTAAGCAACTCAGTGAGACCCTGTCTGTAAATAAAATTCAAAATATGACTGGGATGTGGCTCAGTGGTTGAGTGTTCCTGAGTTCAATCTCTCAAAATATTAATATTTATGTCTGATAGTTATACTTGGTTAATTGGTTCGGCAGGGTGGTTCTCAAAGGGGACCCTCATATAGGTGCTTCTTCATTCTAATATTTGGTGCTTGGGCTCTGAGGGTAGCTGGATGCTACTAGAGAATTGCTTTATCCATGATGCTATTTCATATAACTAGCATGAACTTCTTCACATAGTGGTCACCTTAGGAAAGAGTTCCAAAAATCCAGGCAAAAGCTTCATGGTTACATATGACTTAATCTCAAAAGTCACACAGCATCACTTCTATCACATTCTATTGGACAAAGTAGTGACAAACTAATGAAAATTCAAGAAAGTAAAGAATACACTCAATTTTTTTACCTTTGTTTTACTTATTTTTATGTGGTGCAGAGGATTGAAACCAGTGCCTCACATGTGCTGGTGAGTGCTCTACCACTGAGCCAGAACCCCAGCTCCAAGACTCTAATTTTCAAAATATTTTTTAGATGTTGATGGATCTTTATTTTTTATTCATTTATTTTTATGTGGTGCTGAGAACCAAACCCAGTGCCTCGCACATGCTAGGCAAGCACTCTACCACTGAGCCACAACCCCAGCCCCCGAAGACTTCATTTTTAATGAAGAAAAGGTTTATAAAGAGAGTTTAAAGAGAGTGGGAAGAAATTGATAGCTGTCATATTTGAGATACACTACCACAAGAGCAGTGTGATGAAAATGAAAGAAACATGCCATTAAATGTTAAAAAAAAAAACTTCTCTATGTGAATATGCAAAATATATTAAAGCTGGAGTCAAGGGAAAGATTATTATATGCTTTAGCAAAGAAGTGGGATATGAAAAGGGAATACATTTCTCCAATAGCCAGAAATAAAGGTGAACACATAAAATAAAGGCAGATGTAGAGTTCTGACATATCACAATTGTGTCAGCATTACCACAGAGTAACTCAAATATGGTCATGATAGGAATTTTTTTATTTTACAGATAATAGAACCAGGCACTGGAATTAAAATGAGTTGTATAAGTTCATAGTGAGTTACAGAAAGCTTTATAAATACTGTAATGGGAAAACCAAGTCATATAAAGGAAGATATATAGATGTTAAGATGGCATTTATAATTGTTTAATTCCACAAATGCATACACTGAGTTTTTAGAAATCTCAAACATGTACAAAACCATAATTAATTCACTGAACACTGGCTGATATTGGTACAGTGACTACAAGATTATTTAAGAACATAAATTAACTCATGAATACATAAATACATCTCATTGCTACTATTACTACTAAATTGTAATTCCTTATTTAAGAGCAATTAATGATGTTCAAAGACCTTTCATCAATTTTTGATCATCAGAGCAATTCTGTGAAATGGAATCTGTTCTGTTCAAGTCCATTAGATAGATCTGAATGTCGTAAGAATTTGGATATGAGAAACTGTGGAAAGCGGTGATAGTGATTGGGAGACCAGTGTCTGAGATTGGGGTCCCTAATGTCTTCATGGCTGTGGCATGCTTGGTGACTGGGAAAGTTTCTATGCAAAGGTGTAGGATGCCTGGTTGCTATAACAATGCTCTCCATGGGGAGACTCTATATCAAGAGAGTCTTATCAACTTTGGCCTTATTCTCAGGCACACAGCTCCTGGGAATGAAGGAACTTCCTTGCTATGATAACCACAATGTTTTACCAGTTCTGCTGCTCCTGAATCTAAGTAGTATTTTAGTTACGAATTACTAACATTAAACAATGGACTTTCTTGAGAGCTACACAATGCTCCTAACATTGCACATTGCAACTATAGAAAGTAACTGAGGAAATAGCTATATACTGTTGCTAACTGCATAACTTTCATGAATACAAAGAATAATGCTTGCATAGTCCTTAATCTGATTAATGAGACATATATAATAAAGATGGCTGGTGTAATTGTTTAGACCTGCTTCTCCATCAGAGAGCAGTGCTCCACCTGATCCCAGCTTTATCTTCAAGATCTGCATGTGTGACTCCATTTCTTCCAATCTCCCATTGCCCCTCACCAGAATCTGCTAGTTTGGCCATGCTGGTTGCAGCAAGAGACACATAAAATGCCCAAGAACCAGGCATAGTGGCTGACTAATATTTCATAGATCAATATTTACTTGCACAACCTTGAGATATTTGCTATTATTCCTATAGCTCTTTAAAATTTTGTTCTTCTATTCTGATTGCCCATGTCAACTTCAGGCCATTGATAGTTTAAGAACCTGCTTGTCTGATTTATTAACCTTAGCCCACCCTCCTTAACCTCCCAACTTCCTTGGTCACTTCATATTAACTCATGACAGTTCTAAGTGAGAAATATTCTCACCAGTAGCCTTGGCACTTAGAAATTCATACCAGCTGAATGACCCTTCAGCTGACTCAACAGAGAAGGGGAATAATTTAGGCAGATGCTATTGCCATTTTACAAATAATAAATTTAAGGCATAGTAAGATTAAGGAAATGTTTATATGTACACAGCCTCTGTGTACTGCAATTGGGGTTTAATTTCTAGTTATCATTCTTTCTGTTTCTCCAAGTACTCTAATTAAATGAAGCCTAAAATAAGAAATATTAGATAACATAATTTTGTGGAATTCAATGGACAAATACATAAATGTAGCAAAAGAAAGTTAGAACTGGTCTGGAGCTAGACCCAACAGAAAGAAAGCCTTTGACAGAAGCCTGGGCCCTGGGGTGGGGAGGTCACCAGAAATCTAGTCTTGTTCAAGAACACCCAGCTAACACGTGCTGGAATAAAGGTCCTAAACCCATTATGCCCGCCTCCAAGGCCTGTGTTCTTTCTGTTGCACCAGCCTGGAGCGTCAACATACCTCAGTCAAATAGAATTGGAGTCCAGATTAGAACATTAAGTCCCAGTGGAAAATGGAGTGCCAATTCAGAGGCAGAAGACCAGTAAATACAAATGACAATTTTATTGAGAATTTGTCAAGTGTTTTAGCAGATTATCTTTTGGCATTGTAACACTATTTCCACTGCTTTCCACATTCTTCCTTGGACCTTTGAGGCTGGAAGTCTGGAAACTACATTTCACAGATTCTCTTGCCGGAAGTGTTCTCATTTAAGTCTACCAATATGAGAATTCTTTGTGAGATTTAGAAAGTTAAAGAGAAAGAGGAACTATTATTCTCTTCCATCAGAGGCAGAGATACATGAGGAAATGGAAATTGTGAAATTTTTAATGTCCTGAGTAAAATTCCAAAAAATCACCTGCTTTAATGAAGCAGGTAGCTGAGGTCAGGGGCTAATAGCTGTACTTCCTGCACCTTCTGATATTGTGAAAACCAGCAATGATTGTCCCTGGATTTACCCAAGAAAATATTCCCCAAAATTTTGTAAGTATCTAATCCTGATATTAATCCTTTCCTGATGAGTGTTTTAGATCATACTTACTAAATTATTGCTGATCCAAAGCCTCTGCCAGGCATCTGCTAAGAGTGTTGTACACTTTCTTTCCTTTAATCTTCTCACTAAGCCTAATATATTGGATGTGTTATTTCCATTTAAGAAATTAAGAAATTGGTACTCAGAAGGCTTAACTGACTTGTCCAAGATTACTCAACAAATAGTTTTCTGAGCTTATGTCTTAGTCCATTTTGTGTTGCTGTAACAAAATACTTAAAGCTGGGTACTTTATAAAGAAGTTTACTCAGTGCACAGTTTTGGAGGTCCAAAATTATGGCAACAGCATCTTCTCAGCTTACAGTGAGGGTCTTGTGTTGCATCATAATGTGACAGAGAAACAGAAGGAGAAACAAGTGCATACAGGAGAGCATGTGTGCAAGAGACAGAGGGGAGACTGACCTGCTTTATAACAACTCACTATTGCAGTCACTAATCCAGTCCTTGAAAACCTAAATTCAATCTTGATACAACTAACCTAGTCTCCCCAGAAAGCCATTAATCCTTTCATGACTTAATCACTTCCCAGCAGGCAAGGCCCCTTTAAAGGTCCTACCACCACCCAATACTGTTATAGTGGGAAACCAAGCTTCCAGCACATGAAACTTTAAGGAGACAAGCCAAACTATAGCATCCCAGATTCAAATATTGACCTCATATTCTTTCCTACTACACAATATTGTATACAAGACTATTTATATGGATGTGAGCAACATAGGGGCAATTATAGAAGCTATATAAGAATGATGATACTATGTTCATTGTCATCAAGGAGCAGAAGACAAAAGCTGCCACAATCATCTACCACACCTGACTCTCCCCAGAGAGGCAGTATTGGGAGTATTTAAACATAAGAAAATTTTGAATAAATTTTGATTTAAGGGGCTGGTGTTTTAGCTCAGTGGTAGAGTGCTCACCTAGCATGTGTTAGGCATTGAGTTCAATCCTCAGCACCACATAACAATAAATAAATAAAATAAAGGTATTGTGTCCAACTATGACTAAAAAATGATTTAAATTTTTTACAGATAATTTTGATATAAAATGCTGGTTAAAAACCAACATTGTAGATTAACTAAGTACTTAGTCTATGTTAGTCTGAATGATTCTAGTCATGCTCCCCATCCCACTTCACACTTCCATTCCCCAATAGTAACAACTCAAAATATAATATGTGCCTTGGTCAAATTCAGTGCAAGCATTGGGAAAGGTTAAGTTTTCAGCTAGAGAAAGTCAGTGACCTGAACTGAATAGGGCTGATGGCAAAGGATTCCACACAGCAGTTTTTCAATAAATGTTGTTGACATCTTACTTATTCTTGGAATACTGTCTGAAAAATATGCCCTTGTCTTCTTCCCAGTTAAGCACCAAATCAGTCTGTCTGTGCAGCAACTGTCATTACAGCATTGTATTTGGGCAGAATGAGTGTGGGAATTCAATTTATTCCATTTAAAATGAGATCTAGAAATTTAATCAAATACTTCTCAGATATTTTCCAGAGATGCAAGCTTAATGTGTCAAGTAACTCTCCAAATAGAGTGACTGTCTGTATTACCAAAGTCTATGCTAGACTGAAACACTTCTTTGCAACCTATCTTCATTTTGGTTTCTGCCAAATTTCTGATTCCCTATTAGCAACCTGCTTTGTATACACAAAACTCTATCTCCCTTCACATAGCAGTCTGTTAGGGAACAGTAGGAGATTAGAAAAGAACCACTCTTTGGCTATCCAATTCTGCTTTTATACATTGCCTATGACAATAACATTGTCTCTTATCTTTAAAGAACTTTGTTGATAAACTCAGTTAACATTCTTTCAAATATGCATTGATCCTGTATTATTTGCTATGTAGCTATTTAGATTTGATGACATCACCACTCAACCTAATAGATATGGTCCTCATGATGTTTTATATACTATATACACACAGTTGAGATTGGGGTTAGAGAAGACCTGAAATTCACGATTTGAATGGAAAAAAATAAATAAACATTTGTTTAAATATAATAAAGAAGTTTATATTTAGTCCACCTAAGCATATAAACATTTCAAAAGTGTTAATCCACTAAAATATTTATAGAATATTTATTCTGTATGGTATTATGCTAGATGCTAGCATTAAAAATATTGGTAAGCAAAGACTTCAGTGAAACACACAAAATAAGATAAGTGGCACTCTGAAACATAAAATGCCACTCTACCAATGAGATCAGGGGCAACATTTGATTTGGATCTTGAAAGGTAGGTTTTGCTAGGTTGAGGAGAAGAGGAGTGTGTTCTCATAGAGGGAAGAACCTGTGCAGGGTGACTGGGGTAGGCTCTACAAATAGTACTTTCTGCTTGGGACCGTGGGTCTCAATTGTGCTATACAATAGAATGACCTGAGGCATTACCCAACCCAAAATATCATTGGAATTGAGAGCACTATCCTAATGGAGCTTGACAGAATGACAACAAGCAGCATGACTTTATTCATAATGACAAAGAAACTGCTCCTGTAGCAATGTCCCCTAGGCCCAACCTTGATTACAAAAGGTCAATATGATCCACTGCAACTGTCCTAAGTTCTTTAATTGAATTATTAGACTTTTTCCTGCCAGGTCCCTGAAATTTATATGGTTTGGGACCCCTTCCTTCATTGCATCCCAAATGAACACATTTTAAAAGTTCCTATTACATTTTCCCTATAGTGACATTTGTAGATGTCACTCATAAATCATATACTCACCACAACTCTTCTTTAATAATGCCTCTGCTTGTGGCTTCATCCTTGACAGGGAGTTCCCACTCTACTTTATCCAATTGTTCTCATTGCTAAGAAAGACAGGGAATATAGTTTAATTATCTTTCTACAGTTAATCATTTATATATATAATTAGTTTTACAAATGTTGTTGAAATAGGACTGGATTTTATGTAAGACAAATCTGGGATCAAATATCAGTCACATTCAGTACCTAGCTATAAAACTTTATGCAAGTGGATCTAAAGTTCTTTGTACTTTAGTTTCCATTTTTGAATAAAATATCTAATCATACCTACTTCATGGTATTATTTTAAGGATGGAAATAAGATAACACAGGTTATAGTACTTTTGCATATTAACTGGATTTAATTACTGATCTTTTTCCCCATTTTTGTATCTGATAATTATTTTAGATCTCTTTCCAGAAGAACATAATCCTTAGTAGCTAGACTCTTCTTGCTATTTGTTAGAGTGGCTGTTGACAACGATTTTCTATAGGATCATTTAGTAAATATTTATGGCTTTGCAGCCCATATGACTTCTGTCAAAATTTCTCAACTTTTGTAATAAGAAAGCAGCCATAAATATTACATAAGTAAATGGGCTTGGCTATATTTCCACAGTGCCAGATTTAGTCTGTGGGCCATAGTTTGCTGACCTCTGCCTTAATACATGGGAGACAGTATTGCATAGATGAAAGAACATAGACATAAACATAGTATCACAAATTCAAACCCTGAGCCTAGTACTAACTAGATCTGTAACCTTTGATAATTTAATTAACCCCCATGTAAATTTCAGTATTATCACCTGTAGAGTAAGGTCAATGATAGTATCCACATCATAGCATTTTTCTCAGAATTCAATGAGGTAATGTTCATTCAAGGATGTGTCCCAAAGAATGATATAACTCTTTTTTGTATGTACATATGTATGTATGTATGATAGAGGGAGTTATGGTTTAGATAAGAAGTGTCCCCAAAAGCTCATGTGTAAGACAATGCAAGAACATTCAGAGGTGAAATGATTGAGTTATGAAAACCTTAACCTAATCAGTGAATTAATCCCCTGACAGGGATGAACTGAGTTGTAACTGCAGGCTGGTCGGTGTGGCTGGAGGAGGTGGGTCATTGGGGGAGTGCCTTTGGGGTATATATTTGGTAAATGGAACTTGGTCTCTTTTAGCTTCCTGGTGGCCATGTCTTGAGCTAAAATAGAAGGATTTTTTTATTACATTTGTTTTTTCTTCTTTTTATCTCATCTTCTTTCTTCCTCATTCATTCATCCCGTTCAGTTTCTCTCTCCATGACGTCAAGTTAATGCAGCCTCTCACATTAACGTCTTACATTCCCTCTCTAGACACATAAGCTCAACATTATTTATCCTGGAAATCGTCATACCAAGTATTTTAGTCAGCTTTTTTGCTGCTGGGACTAAAAGACCTGACAATAACAATTTTAAAGAGGAAAAGTTTATTTGAGGGCTCACAGTTTCAGAGATCTTAGTCCATAGTCAGCCAGCTCCATTCCTCCAGGCTCAAGGTGAGGTAGAACATCATGATGGAGAGGCTGGGGCTGTAGCTCAGTGGCAGAGTGCTTACATAACATGTGTGAAGCACTGGGTTTGTTCCTGAGCACCACATAAAAATAAATAAATTAAATAAAAATACTTAAAATAAATGTTTTTTAAAAAAATATCATGGTGAAAGAGTGTGGTGGACGGAAGCCATTCCCATGATGATCAGGAAGCAGAGAGAGACTAAGTGACTCCACTCACCAGCTACAAAATATATACCCCAAAGTCATGCCCCCAATGATCAACCTCCTCCAGTCACAGCTTACCTCCCTTCAGTTACCACTCAGCTAATCCTATCAGGGTATTAATTCACTGATTAATACAAGTTAACTAATACAGGTTAAGGCTGTCATAACCCACTCATTTCTCCTCTAAACCTCCTTGAATTGTTTCATACATGAGCATTTGTGGGACACCTCAAATCCAAAATACAACACCAAGGAAAGACTGTATGTATATGTGTATATAGGAAGATAACACAACACTTCACTTATATGAACACAATCAAAATGTTTTATTTCAAAAAAACTCATTTAAAAAAATTGGCACAATATAATCTACTTGACTCAAGAAAAATAGGCTGACAATACCTAGAATAAATCACAACTGATTAACATGTTACCCAGATCACCTCTTAATCTAAGTTTCTCTGAGTTTCCCATATACATGCTATTTGAAATTTCAGTTACAAGTCAGCCTTTAAATTGAGCATAGACCTAATCAGCAGATTGTCCAAAGATGAATGTAAAACACTTTAATCCGTTTATGTCACAGTCCATAAACCCAGGGGACTAAGAACAGGAGAGAGGGGAGTCTAATTTTTGTTGAGCACCTATATATGCCAGGCATTCCACTAAGATCTTTGCATATGTATTTTAAATTAATCCTCACAGTTAGATTCTATGACCAAGATTTAAAGAAAAAGAAAGTGAGACTCAGAGATTTTCTTTTTTTTTAAGAGAGAGAGAAAGAGAGAGAGAGAGAGACAGAGAGAGAGATTGATTTAATATTTATTTTTTTAGTTTTCGGTGGACACAACATCTTTATTTTATTTTTATGTGGTGCTGAGGATCGAACCCAGCACTCCTCTCATGCCAGGCGAGCGCACTACCACTTGAGCCACATCCCCAGCCCTGAGACTCAGAGATTTTCAATTGTCCAAATCACATAAAAGTATGTGGAAAAATTTAGTAACAAACCCAGATATGTACCAATATTTGGCTTACCAATTACTTTCTCATTTTCATTGACTTGATCATTTCTTGAAAAAGGTCAAAATAAATTAATGTCCTGATCAATCAAAATAGTCAAATCAGTCTGAATATCATGCATTCTGTTCTCCGTAAACTAATAACTGTTGCTGTTACATAGAATGATATTGGCCTGTATGAAATGTATATTAAAACATCTTTCCCTTAAATCGTTAGACTAGATTGGACTTGGAATTTTTACCCTGGAGATATCAAAAAGCAAATCCTTGAAGGAGTTCTGCTACTTTCTCTATGGAGTAAATGGTGACACTTGAAAGTGTCACTTATTTCTATGGTTTAATTACTTCATAAAGAGATCGTAATCACATTTTTTTCAGATCCCTTGAAACTCCAGGGACAATTTCCTGCCTGTTCTGATTTCTTGACCCAGTCTCCTCCAAAAGGAGATCAGTTACAAATGAGTGTTTGTTTTATACAACTAGTGTATAAACTTAAAATGTGAAGAAATGTTTTATTAAACCAACTTAATTGTGGAAAGCATAGGTAAGGGAAGAAAATAAAAAAAAATAATGCAAAACTCTTCATTTTAAATAATTTTTAAAAAGCATTCTTCATGAAAGTGTCAAGAAGAACATCATGTTCCTGTTTTCCATGGAAGTCCCCCTGGTTTCCAAATAAACTGCCTATGGAGAAAGCACAGGGACAGGTATAATCCCACTTAAATATTGGAACTATAATTGCTTCTATTTAAAAATACCCATACTAATAATTGTATGTTGAAGCCTTTATTCTTGCTGCCTGATTAATCAGTATAAGCCTGGACTATGTATTTAGAACCCTCTTTCTGTTTTTGTTTCCCTTTTATAGCTAAACAAGGGGTCTATTCTTTATACTTGTGCCTGCTTATCTGCTGTGACTAATTAGCAACCACCTAAGTGTGACTAAGTGATCGATTAGTGCTATTGAACATTACAAGCCTCAATTTGCTAAGTGTTCTCATAGGATTGGAGCTACATAATAATTAATTGTTTCTGAAAAGATACCTGTTCTCTGTTTTTCCATTTTATTAGACAAACTAAACCATATTTGCCTTACATTTGTGATGAACTTACAAATAATGAAGTTTAGTAAAGGTGTTTAGTAATACCTCTCAAGGAAAATATAATATGTTGAAGAATGAGGTATCATTTTGGAACTAAAGAATAATTTTCTTCCAAAGCATACTTTTTCCAATCTAACAGAAGACATGTTTGTTTTGTCAGTTTGTTATAGCACCTTTCTAAATAATAAATTATTTAATTATGTCAATGAGAAGAGATACTTGTGAACAAAACCCATATGGTACCACCATCAGAGGCAAACATCAAATGAAATAGAAGCAATATGCTTGGCTTTCTAATATTCACAGGTGTCCTGAAAGGATTACTTATTCAGAGATAGGCTTTAGAAATGACAATAATGCTTGTTTTAGTGTTAAAACAAACAAACAACATGAATAAAAACATTATTATTGACTTCAATTACAAAATCCAAGGCTCAACTCTGTTTTTCTTATTTAGAGATTTCAATTTGGGATAGAAGTGGCATGTTAGAAATCACTGAAGAACATGCTGTATTTCAAAAATCATGGGCTGGAGATGTGGCTCAAGTGGTAACGCACTCACCTGGCATGCACGGGGAGCTGGGTTCGATCCTCAGCACCACATAAAAATAAAATAAAGATGTTGTGTCCACCGAAAATTAAAAAATAAATATTAAAAAATTTTCTCTCTCTCTCTTTAAAAACAATCTTGTCCCATACCTAGTACCATGAATTATCACCAAATCAACTATTGAAACATCTATGGGTGAGTCTACATGTAATATATGCAGAGTACTATTATTTTTAGAATAAAACCACATTGTTCTCAGAGAAGGAATGTAGCTTAGAAAGCTGTTTTAATGCACTGAAATTCCTAGAATAAGGGTGTTCTTGGGTTAGGCAAACTTTCATCTAGAAAGTCCAAATCTAGTGCTTTCTACATTACAGAAGTGGTTTCTGATTCCAAGGAACCAATAATTTGTTGGTGGAAAGAAAGAAATAATTCCACTGACAAGAGAGAAGAGTATATTTTAGAACTAGTATAGTCTTGTATCATTTATTTATTTCCTCCAAAGTCTCAGGAACTTTTCTAAGCACTGTAATAAAGACATCTCTTTATTTTTCTAGAGCCTAAACTCTTTGCCAAGGAGGTAGACATGTAAACATACCATAAAACTCAGCATAATACATGCTACCTTTGTGATTTTGAGAGAACTATAAGGGTAACAAAATGGCCATCACAATATATGACTGCCTTTAAAGTGGATGGTACACCATAAATACAAAAATATTTTCACTTCTTAATTATATTTGTTAGAACCAATTATGGATGTAGACATATGTCTAGTGCATTATATTTATGTCTTGATTTGTTTTGCCATTTTATTTTATCATATTTCTAGGAGGTAGATCTACTTCTCTCTCCTCCAATATGTTCTCTGTAGGGCATGATGTAACATGTGGGGCATGTTGCATCAGAAAAGAGGAAACCTAACTTGCTAACTGCTACCCACTTCCCGGTCCTGGGTCCAAATGTGGCTAAGATGGCACCTGGCAATCAGCCAGGAGGCAGTGCTGTGGGTGGTGACGAAAAATCAGACGACCTCTAGGATAGGCTCAGAACGTTTCTGCCATCGTGGACAGCTCGTGGCTCCCATTACTGCCTGTAGGATGGGTGTACACGTGAACTCTCCCCACCCTGTTGACCTTTAAAATCCTGATTGGCTCCTGTACATTTTATTAGCTGTGTGTGTTTTCTCAATAAATGAGATCCTGCTTTGACTGGTCTCCCTGGCGCATCTGATTGTCCTCTGGCGAGGGAGGGCTGGGTGCAGGTGGTCAGTCGGCCCTCTCCTTTCTTGGATCGTCCTGGACGGGCATATTCTCCCCATCTCTCCTGCAGGTCAGGAGGAAACGGGAGGCTAAAAACCCCGACAGTTCTCTGCTATGAACTGAATGTTTTCATCTCTCAAAAGTCATATGTTGAAATCCTCACTTCAAAGGTGATCATATCAGGAAGTGGGGCCTTTGGAAGTGACTAGGTCATAGTGGCAGAACCTTCATGAATGTGATTGGTGTACTTATAAAGATGGCCCAAGGGAGACTCTCATATTTTCCAATGTGTAAAGAAATACTGAGAAGGTGTCATCTATGAACCAAAAAGTAGGTATTCACCAGACACAAAATCTCTCTTGATCTTGGACTTCTTGGATTTCTCAATCTCTAGAACCATAAGAAATAAATTGTGGGAAGCCATTCTCACACGTGATTTGAGTTACCTCCCTGGCTGAGTGAGAGGCGCTTAGACAACTGTGCCAGAGCCTTCCCCACCCTGTCCCAGGTATGAGGGCTTGTCCTTGTGGAGGTGTGCCTGGCCATTGACCCGAAGACCAATCACTGACCCTGATCTTGGAATGCTGCCCCCCTGGACCTTCATTGGATGGGATTTTCCCTTGAAATTTTTGTTCCCCAATAAAAGCTCACTCCCTGGCGTGCTCTCCCTCTCTCGCTAGCCTCTTGTGTAAACCTCACCACCGCATTAGGTGGCTGGAGGCGGGAGCTAGGAGCAGCAGTCTCTGGAGCTGGGCATTAAAGGTAACGAGAGTATGTCTCTTTAATTTTAAAACTCACTAGTTAATTTCTATGCTTCGAACCTCTTTTATGAAGCTCGTGTGCTAGTCGCGCGGCAGAATAAATTTCAGTTGTTTATAAGCTACCAAATTTGCAGCATCTTGTTATAGTACCCTAAGTGGAGGAAGACATTTTTGAAGCTGCATTCTGTACACAACTCTTAGTCAAGGCTCTGCCCAAGTTCTAAAGTAACATATTTACAAATGATAAAGCCTCAAATCACATACTTTCACCATTACGCTCTCAAACCATTGATCTAAGAAATCTGAGAGCAAGACAATATTCTTAAATTAAGCTGTGCTTTTTTCCTAATATGTTTCTAGTCCTATTGATGTTATTGCTACAAATTTCATATATAATTATTAAATGAGAAAAAATTTTTTCTAGGAATTTTTGTTTTTAAACATACTGCAACTGAGATGAATAGGTAGGTCTTCTATAATTTGCATGGAAAGACTGCCAGCAGAGTTATTTACACTGATAGTAAGTTGTATTTGAGTCAGGAAGAAAAATAGAAATATTTTAATATTATGAGTTATAACATGCAGATTATGTTTTATCTGATACAAACTGTATAGCACTCATGTACAATATATGAAGAAGTTTAAAAATGTTGCTGTCATTTTGAGTTATATTCAAGGACAAAATTGGGCTCTGGATATCACCTTGAAAGAAAAAAGAAGTCTCATTTCAAGTTGGGACACATTATCCTTGAACCCAAATTTTCAGCCACATAGTGATATTTATGTTTCTTTTTTTAATCTTATTACTCGTCAAGTTATTTATGAACTGGGTAAGATGCTAAAAACACTTTGGTATATCACAGAGGCATCACCTGCAATTTGCTAGTCCCAGTTAAAGTGGCATGCTATTTTTTACTTTATTCATTTATATCCTGATACATCTCAACAAGGCTAAATGATAGTAGGAGTTACATTTAATATCATTGTTATCTCTCCACCAGTTTCTATTAAGGAAATTTGGCTCCGTATTTCCATCTTATATTCATAGTTAGAAATGTCATACTCAAAAGTGCAGACTGACAGATGGAAAGCCTGATGTTCTTCCCTTAACCCATGATATGTCATCTCCAGAAAATCATAGTAAACTCAGTAATGTTAAAACATATTTGGGCATAGAAATGATAGAAATGTTCTAACTCAGCAGTTGATGGTGAAAAGGCTGAGGGCTGTGTGTGTGTGTGTGTGTGTGTATGTTTGTATAGGGGGTGAGGTCCACAGTAAAAGACTACAAAGTACATAACCTCATGATTATCAACATTTTCTCTCCTGCAAGACTTCAGATCCCTTTTACTAAAGCCTGGACTAAACTTATAGTTTATTCATGATAACTACTTATCTGGAAATTGAGTCTAGAAGAGATAATTGCCCACTGCATTATTGCACTCTTTTAACATCATTACAGATTACAGCTTCATGTGGGAGATGGTGGTTGGGAAACTTATCTTGTTCTAGCCAGTCAGCAAATGGATAGAATCTCAGAATAGAAAGTGGTCACTCTCAAGCTAAAGTAAAAATCCCTCTAAAAGAAACACATTGGGCTTTTTTCTCATCACTTCAGAGTAGTGAAGACTATTACACATGAAAGTAATATAAATTACTGTTGCTAATATAAAAATATCAGCACCAGAGAACACTGAAATTTAAAATAAATCATGTCATTTCAGCCTATTATTTTGCTTTTACTTTATATTTATTTGTTTAGAGAATAAGTATTTGCTCACTTACGTTCTGATGAATATCACGCTATGCATAGTGCCTCTATAAGGTTGATAGAGCACATTGATGGTTGCTTCAATGAACTGACTTCCCAGTGAGAGAGTAGAGAATGGCCTTTTAAACTATAATGCATGAAATAAGAAAATACCTTGAGAGACATATAGATCTTTCCTCTGAAAATTCAGAAGGATCTAGCACTACTAGTTGAAGGGCTGAAGCAGGAGGTAAACCTTGAGGATAGCTTATAGGTCAGATTTACACCTGCGGAAGGCTTTCCAGATGGTAGTTACTTTGATATTTGTTAGAATGGGATTAAAATCTCCTAACTTAGTAATAATATCCTAAGGTCTCTATGTGGTGAAACTTAAAACTGGAGAGTACTGCCCTCCATTTTCATAGTCATAAACCTCTCCATGGCAGTTTTCTACTGAGTACCTTTCTCTGAGTTACCGGACTATTATCATATTGTTGGGATCACCTTATGTTTTCCTGAAAGAAGTACTCTTAAATAACATGTATCCTGCAAATATATTTACCAGAAAAAAGTATAAGGTGCATATTTAAAGTCAAATTACTGATAAGTGACAATTTGAACATAAGTATGTTCCAAATATTGCACAGTACACTCAAAATTGTTTTTTATGTAAAATTCAAATTTAACTGAAAATCCTATAGTTTCATTTGCTAAATTCTGAAAATATTACTAAACAAAATCCAGTCCTTCTTATGTTTCCCTTCTCATCTGGCACAGGTATCACTCTTGCACTCTCTGTAGGTAACTATATTTGTCCCCTGTTTCTGCTTTGCTAATCCATTCTAAGTGGGTCTATTACCTCCTTGTACATAGTACAGTGCAATTTTTCTGAACTCATCATAGTACAACACATATAAATGCCCTTTTATCTCTCTTATACCTATTCCATACTCTCTGTTTCCTAAGCCCATTTTACTCGCTCATCTTTCTGCAAGTTATAAAGATTAAAAGAAAACTGGCCACTACTCAATTTAATTGGGTTTCTACCTCCAGAACATGCTTCTTATTTTCCATTTTGCTGTTCTCTACCTCAATTCTGAGCATATGGTTCATTAGGTAATTGATGCTCAGTAAAAATTTGATTGTCGAATTTTATATGTTTGCCCATAACGTTGTTTGTAGGGATGTGTTTAGGCAGCATATTTCTCTCACAGGAGAAGGAGTCTAGCACATCACTCAGGGTAACTGTTATCAAAAACTTTCCTGAAAGAGAGGGCAAGAACAGCCACAGGTTAGTTTCTAGGGCCTGGAGAGTCCTGAGAGACCAAGAGTGTGTGCTTTGCATAGACCTGCAGATCATCAGAGCCTGAAGTGTCATCAGAGTCACCCTAATGCCATTCCTTATTAAATCCAGTTAAAACAGAGACTCACAAAGGAATAGTGACTTGCCTGAGAAAAGAGAGGATCCTTGGTTAATATACACAGTCATCAAGTACTCTGGTGGAATCACTGTTTGAATCTGGGCTGCATGATACTTGAGAAGTCATTGATCCTTCTGGCACTTTAAATTATTTGTGTTTGAAATGGAGATAATAACATTGAGCCATACACCTCACAGAATTGTTTTAATTATATTGGTGATGGCTGTCTGCAAAGTGCCAAGTCTTATGTGAATACAAGGAAATATCATTGTAGCCAATCCTACTGCAGCAAGGATTGAAGTGGGTGATTCTGAGGCAGCCATTTTCTCCTGGGTTCATGCAGAGAGCCAGTGACCCAGTCCTTTGCTGGAGCCCTCTCTTCCAGATGTGGGTTACTGTAAACAAATGATTTAACACATCTGTTCTGATCATCTGTGGTCATTAAATAGATTAGAGGTCTTTTTTGCCTTCCTAATAATAATGTATTAGCCTTAGCATGCTGACCAAATTTCAGTCCTCAGTAATTGTCTTCCTTCTTACTATTCCATAATGGGGTTCAAAAGGTTAATTAGTTGTGTGCAAAATACTAAAGTACTTAATGGAGGTAATCTAGCAAGATAATATCTAAATGTAGACCTTTGGTGAATGACTATATAGATAGTTTATATAAAAAACTAATAATTTCTATTATCTTTGTACTAATATACAAAGATAATTTAAAATAAAACCTTTTATAAGGTATTTTTATTAAAAACAAATATATAACAAGCTTAAAATTGAGAACTTTTTTGATAAATCATTCTAAAATTGTCAAGACAAAACAAATATTTTAAAATAAATAAATATAATAGTACGTTGTATCATACTGTTCTTGGAATTGAAATAGAATGATAGATGGGTAAAGCAGTAATCTGTACTGACTTAACTGGTAAACTATATTAGGGCATTGATATACCCCCCAAAGATGCGAATGTGCTCATTTACATAATTATGCATTGGTATATTCTACTGTAATTTATTTCTTAGAGATATTGGATTGATTTATTTAGTAGAAGTTGGTTTACATTATACATGTATATGATTATATTTTCATACACATGGCCATTGAAAAGTAGTATATATTTTTTCTATTTTGTTTTGTTAGATTTTTTTTTTTGGTTAGTGTTGTTTGGTTTGATTGATAAAATATACACGTTGGAGATTGCACTAGTATAAATGACACTACATATCAAGTGGTTGGTATGTGAATCTTTCAGTATATTGCAAATATTCTCAAGGACAATAATATTTTCCTGGAAGAGACCTGAAAATTTTAAATTGCTTTTGGATTCTATATTATACATATATGTGTATATGTGTATTTATGCAACTATGTGCACACATATATAGTCATGTGGCACATAATAATGGGGATATATTCTGATAAATGAATCACTAGGCAATTTTGACATTGTATGAGTATTCTAGAGTGTACTTACTTAGATGGTAGCCTGCTACACACCAAGGCTAAATGGTATAGCCCATTGCTCCTAGGCTACTAACCTGTGTAAATTACTAGTACTATATAGGCTTTTGTAAATTAACAATAAGTAATGTCTTCTTCTGGAATGCCTCCTGAATTACATGCCTGAGGATCTTCTTGAAGAAGTGTCATTCTTTTCAGAAATATTTCTATAATGATTTGCTTGGTTTGTTTATTTTTTAATTATATTTTTTTCTGGTAAGTTTACAATGATCCATGGATATTCTTTATTAATTAAAATCTTGCTGTGTCAGGATCCATGTTTTCAAATTTTATTTTATTTAGTTTGGTTTTGGTTAGTGGGGACAGAAATTTGTTATTTATTCTTTTTAGTTATATGTAACATTTTGACATAATCACAAAAGCATGGAACATAATTTGCTCTAATTCAGCCCCAGCACTCCCCCTCCAAACTCTTCAGATGTTTATGCAATTTATTTACAGTTTATTTTAAATTAGTGTCTTGCGGATATACGTGATATTGAGATTCACTGTGATATATGCATGTGTATATATACAAAAGTTCACAAAGATTCATTCCACTGTTCCTCCCTTTTCCTGTCCTTCCTTCCTCCTCCTCAATCCCCTTTATCTGCTTTACTGATCTTTCCTCTATTTTGATGGAATTCTTGAGATCTGCCAAAACTTCTGCTGAACCATTCACTGTGAATTTTCTTGGAGGCTCTATTCTTTTTCCTTCCTTGAAATTTCTTTTTTCTTCCTTCTTTAGTTGTATGTTCTTGTTCCCATTCCAAAAACTCCTCATTAATCAGTTCCTCCAGAATTAGCTCCAAGAGTTTTCAAGTGCCATCCACACCCAGATTAAAGTTGCTTGCCATTTCAACCACAGCCTTGTTGATTTTTGTTACTTTATCATCCTTGATAAATACATTGAAGTCATGAACAAACCTCTAGACTGTCTTCTCCCAGTACCATTCATACACTTATGGAAGGTTCTTGGTGCAGTCATTGAGGTTGTAATCCTTCCAGAATTATATCAGAGTCTACTTAGTGTCTTCCTTAGTTGCAACAATACCCTGGCCCAAGATTCTCCTTGGGTTAAAACTTTCTATAATTCCTTCATCTACTGATTGGATGAATGAAAGAGGTGGTGTCTGAAAGAGGAATGGCTATTTTGAGGTGGTGATGAAGATCACCAACAAAACGAAAGATGTGACACAGCATTGTTAAAAATAAGCAAAATCTAGAAATGTATATAGTTCTCCATAGAGTACCCTCCATTTTGCTGGTATATAGGAGGGCATCCTGGAAGTGGAGCTGGGTCATCATGACTTTTAAATGCTCCTATATTACACTGGCAGTGCCAGCTTATAGATATCCTTGAAGGCCCTGGGATTCTCACTGTGCCAGGTCACACATGATTTCAATTTGTAGCCTGCCAACACTGCCACCAAACAAGACTGTTATGTTGTCCTTAAAAGCCTTGAAACCTGACAATGGCTTAGCCTCTTTAAGAATGAAAGTCTTTTGGGGCATCTGTTTGAAGAATAGGGAGATTCCATTCACAATGAATGGAATGCTCTGGTAAGAAATTTTCCCCCACAATCAGCCTATCTGGAACTTCCCCAAAATTCTGCAATGATTTTCACTTTAGCATTTAAAGACTCACCACTCACTTTCATATTACTTACTGAGTAAACTGTCCAGACCTACCAATAAATTCAACATCATTGTCAGGGTCCAGCCTTTTCTTTCAACATGTAAAATGATTTTTTTTTTGCTTTGGCTGTGATCACCAAGGTTCTGAAAAGGATATGCTTGTTTCTGTTTGTTAATCAAAGTCATTAGAAATTTTTCCCTATGTAATATAGGCTCTTCTCAAATTCATTTTAATCTCATTGACTTCAATGAAACTGATCCTTTAACATCTTCTATTACTTTGTTCTTATTCTTCAAGATGGTAACCATAGTGAAATGTGACATGCTTGGCCAGGGTTGAGCCATAACCATGACTAATTTTCTAACTTCATAGTCCTTAACCATTTTTAATTTTGTTTCCAGTTCAGTCACTTGACATGCCTCTTACTGGCAACATTAGCAGTGAAGTTTGTACACTTAAGGGCCACAATGAACAAAACAACATAAGATTAAATCAAACACAACAGAAAACTATGCTATCAGGAGATGCAGTCAACACAATATGTATGTTTTTATTTAATAAGTAGAAGGAGTACACTCTAAATTGTGATAAATAGTATGTAATAGTAAATACATAAGCCAGTGTCACAGTCATTTATTATCATAATCAAGTACTATGTAATATGCATAATTATATTGCTATATTTTTAAACCTTTTAAAAATTATTTTTAGTTGTTGATAGACCTTTATTTTATTTATACACCATGTTGAGAATCTAATCCAGTGCCTCACACATGCCAGGCAAGTGTGCTATACTGAACCACAGCCCCATCCCCTATATTGCTATATTTTTAAATGATGACATAGTATGTTTGTTCACACCAGCATCATCACAAACATGAATAATACTTTGCCCTACAACATTAGGGCGGTGACATTACTAGGTAATGAGAATTTTTCACATTCGCTATAATCTCATGGAGTCACCCTTAAATTGTGGTCTGTTATTGATTGAAATATTCTTATATGGCATATTAATGCATATGCATATGAATAGATGTCCATGTAAGTGCTGCATTTTTAAACCATTTTATCATTTATATGCACTTCTTGCTGTCTATCATTTCTTTCTTTTAGGCAATAATGACCCTGCAATTTTGAGGGGAGGAAAGGAAGTAAGCTAATGGAATATGACTGAAATGGAAGTCAAGTCTCCGTGTTCCCATAGACAATTTGGGCAAATTGCACAAAAATAAAATCTATACTAAAGTAGAGATAATCTATATTAAAATGGAAAATTAAAATTATGCTGACCACAAGTTCAGTTGTTTTTCCTGACAGCCATGGAGAAAAGAAGACACAGTTGGAGCCAAAAGATCCTATTATAGGAAAGGAGAAATGTTAACATTCCTCTAGAGATACAATTTTCCCAGCACTGAATTCAGAAATAAATGGATTAAAGTGCTTGATGTAGAGAGACTCTGAGTAATATAAAGTAAATTATCTTCAACAATGATGATATCGGGGAAAAGAGTTGGAATCCACATAGCTGTTGCTCCAAACTGCTGTTAGTATGCACACTGTAAATTTAAAAAATGCTCACTGGTTTGATAACAATGGTCAAATCATGCACCTTTCTGATTCTTTTACTTGTTTCTAGTTATGAGATTTTAAAATAGAATAGACATGAAATGTATGGCCCTTGAAATACTTTTCCTAAATACTACATTTTGTCACAGGAGAACTTCCTAATAGTATTACTAAATTAAAATATGACATTCTTAAGGATACTCTGCAAACTCTAGGCCAAATATATAATATATATGAAACCACCTCATAGCCATTTAAAGTCTCATAAATGAAGCATATCTGCCCTTACCTAGTAAAATCACTTTCAGAAAGAGCTATCACAAGCTGACATTTCCCCAGGACCCAAAGGAACAATCAACCCACTTAGAACAGGTGTCTATTAAGCCAGTGGCTCAGCGCCAAACTTCTTGAAAGAGTTGTCGATTCTTACTGTCTTCCTTTTTTTTTTAACCTCCCACTCACTTCTCTTCTTAAAGCAAATTAACTCAGTTCTTCACTACTATACCAAAACTCTTCTTGACAAGGACACTGATGATCTCTGTTCTGCTAAATTCAGTGGATATTTTTCACTCTCATAATCCTTCCTTCATTCACCCAAAAAATATTTGTTGATTGCCAGACATATGTTAGATACTCTATACAAGTTTAGAAAGACAGATATGAAATCATAAATTTCAACGATGATAACTGTAATAAAAAAAATTCCAGGGTACTGTGGAAGCATATAGTAAATTTAGGACATCACCAAATCATAAGGAATCCATTGACTTTTCAGTTGTATTTGGCCTCTATGACACCAAGTTTTCCTGGTTTTCATCCTTTTTCCTCATACTATTCTTATTTCCTGGCTCACAACTTCCCTGTTTGACCTTTAAATATTTGTCAAGAGCCATCAAGGTTTACATAGAACAGTTCTGTTTTATGCTTGCCATCTTGGCACAATTATTAATAGAAATCCCTAAAACTCTCAAAAGAATCTAGGTTCCGACTCAAAACAATACGGTTATTTCTCTGGGTGACCTCCTTCAGTACTAAAGCATTAAATAGCATGAGTGTATGTTGATGAATCCCACATCTTTTTCTCTAATTTGGAACTATTTATTTATTTTTTAACTACTGACCTATATGTTGAACTGCCTGATCAGTAGTGCCAATTAGATCTCTCCCTGGTTGTTCAAGCTCAGTATGGTTAAAACTGAACTGAGTTTGACTCTACTATCTACTTAATTGTTGAAACCATAAACCTGGCACTCCATCTTGAATCTCTCCTCTTGGACATACCCTTATTCTCAACTGACCACCTAAAGCTCTATACTACATTCTAAATATACCTTAAGTAGTATCATCCAAGCCTACTCAACCAATGTCTTTTACCAGAATTGCTGCAACTGTTTTTTACTGTGCTCTCAAGTTTCATTCTCATATACATATCAGTTCTTCTTCCAGATAGCAGTTAATTAATCTCTCTAAATCTAATTAAATCACTATCTGGGTGAAAATTCTTTAATGTTTTCTCACTTAATGTAGAGTAAAGACCCAAACCTTCAATATATCATATCCTCCCCTTATTTCTAGCTTCATTTTGCAGCTGATTCTACTTTTGTTAACCACATTCCAGACAGGTCATGCTGTATATACCTCCTTTCAGACACTACCTGCTATTCCAGTACCAATGTTTCTTCCCCAGAGAAGAACTTATGCCTTCTTTTATATATTCATATGCATTTATTTTCATAGCAATTATCATCAGTAAATAAATAATTGTCATTAAGTAACTTGAAATTTATTCCTTTTAATGTCTGTTATCTTTACTACAAACTCAATGAAGACAGCATTGTTAAAGAGCATTAAAAAACATTTATCAATTTGCTGGGTGGGTTGGTAATCCGACTGGCTCAGAAGGATCAGGCAGAAGGTTCACATGTTCAAGGCCAGCCTCAGCAACTTAGTGAGGCCCTAAACAACTTAGTGAGACCCTCTCTCAAAATAATAAATAAAAAGTGCTGGGGATGTGGCTCTGGGGTTAAGTGCCCCTGGATTCAATCCGCAGTACTAAAAAAATAAATAAAAATAAAAATAAATAACAGTTTGAAACTTTGTACCTTAGCATCTGCTAAAATGCCTGGCATATTGTAGACCTCCAAATAAGTATATATTGGGGAGAATCATCTTTAGATACTTCCTTGTGATCTAAAAAGAACTCCAGAATACACTCTAGCAGGAGTCCCAGGTTCAGGATAACTGCTTACAAGAGAGTTCCCTGCCCAATAAGAATACTTATTTTGCACCTTGCATGAGCCAGAAATTCCTGATATGTTAATACACTATTTTTTCTCTTTCTCTTTAGCAGTTTGTGTTACTTTAAATACTCTTTGCTTGATACCTCAAGGCATATTTGAGTTTCAATTTGACAAATGAATTATCAGTGATAACACAGCCATGTCAACTGATTTCAGAGGTTTGAATTACATTGTATTGACTGTGATGATGAAAGTAGTTAGAACAACAATCAAAAATGTACCTCAATAGTCATGAAGGTATATGACATGAAAATGTTTGCAAATATCATCATATCTTGTGATTTTTCCAGGCAAAGGAAGTTTTTCTTTTCTGACTGAGCTGTAACTGTTAACTAAAAAGATTTATGTGCAATTTCTTAATATTTCAACTAAGTGGGACCATTTTTCTGTTTCCCATTTCCCAGAAGAGGAAAGACTAGATGGAGAAGAGTGCCAGAAGGAAAAATGAGGAAGATATGCAATTTCTAAGGCATTTGATTCTTGCCTAGCTATGTGGACCTCTTTGAGCTACTAGTATTAGAAAGTCAGACATATGCGGTATATATTTTTATAAGAAAACTGTTGATCTGGGCAAAGGTTTAGGGCAAGGGTGGACACAAATTTGAAAGGAAATTGAGAATTCAGGCACCAGCAAAGCACAAATTTAAGTCAATTTCTAACTGCCTGAGGGCTGTAACATCTACTTTCAGCATGCTTGATAGTGCTGAGAGCAATAGCATGGCATTTTTGCCAGGAGTGGTTGAGAGGTGATGCCAGCAAGCCATTGAGATGATAATGGTTATGTTAAGCTGTGTATTCAATTGTATATTAGACCTCTGCTGTCCGCCTGGGCCTGCTACTTTGGAGTTCTCCGGGGGATTCCTGGAGAGTTCCCATTGGTTGGGGAAGTGCGGGAGGAGGGATTTCCAGCAGGGATTTCCAGTTGGTGTGGTGTGTTCCGGGAGAGGGCCGCTTGCGTGGCCTTCCCGGAGTGTGGAGAATAAAGGAGTTCCTGTTTTGAACCTACAAGGCTGTGTGGCGGCTGGGTTATTTTGTGCCCAGCCAGACTGCAGCATGATAGAAATAATAATTTTCTTACAATTAGTTATGATTTTAGTATGCTTTCTCCAAATGGACTCATATGCAGCAGGTGAGAATCAGAACAACAGGAAAACCAAGTGTATTTCACAGCCAAATGATTACAGCTAACAGACTGGTTTGTGCTTACACATGAGGTAACCTTATGAGATTCTAAGAGAAAGGCTAAAATAAAAGTAAAATGCAAGCAGTTTAACTAGGCAGACTGATATTTTGGCTTGTGAAAAAGAAGCATATGCTTACCTATAGTGTCTTATGGTAAAATTTGATATATTTGCTTTATCTCACAACAATTAAATTCAGTAAAGTATAACTGAAATAATTAAGTAATCTATTTGACTCTTTAACAAGACCTGAAACATAAGAGAAGGTGAAAGAAGACCATATAAATTAGTAATGGAACAACTATCCAATGGCTTTCCTGATATTGCTCAGCTAGGGCTCAAACTGAGTTCATGTTTCTTTTATATCACACTGGATCAACCTCACCAATTATCTAGAAGGAAACTAACAGCTATAGTGACATCCCACATTTTTACTTATGCTTTTCCACTTCTCTGAACTTTGTATTTAATTTTATTTATATTATTTGTGTAAAGGGTTTATTCTCCCTACTAAAAGATAGGCTTTTGGGGAACAGATATAGTATCAGATTAATTTTTGTGTTTTCAGTACTAAAGTATGTCCTATTGCTGTTTACTGAATGAATATTTGAATTTGAATCAAAGTAACTACTTAAGTTTATAATAATAGCCTCATCTCAAACTCTCTATTTCAAATTAAACTTGAATTTAGCATCAGAGCATCCAGGGACATTAGCATGATCAGTAGATACATAAAAACAGCAAGGACAAGAGAGGCACCAATTGAGATGTATTTTAGTTAGCTTGTGCTGCTATGACTGAAAGACCCAACCAGAACTACAGCAGAGGAGAAAAGGTTTATTTGGAGGCTCATGGTTTCAGAGGTGTCAGTTCATAAGTGGCTGGCTCCATTCCTCAGGGCGTAAGGTGAGGCCAGACATCATGGAGGAGGAGTGTGGCAAGGGGAAGCAGCTCACATGATGGTCAGAAAACAGAGAGAGACTCCACTCACCAGATACAAAATGTATACCCTAATGTCATGCCTCCAGGGAACCACCTCCTCCAGCCACACCCTACTAGCCTTCAATTACCACTCAGTTAATCCCTATCAGGGGATTAATTCAATGTTTGGGTTAAGATTTTCACAACCAATCATTTCTTCTTTGATCCTTCTTGCATTGTTTCACATGTCAGCTTTTGGGGGACACCTCACATCCAAACTGAAAGACCCTCCAGGAGTGTCTTCCGTCTGAAGAGACCCGTTCCCCAAGGACCAGCGAAACCACGACGTTCGGATGCAAACAGCAAGAGGTTTATTCAGGTGCACAGGTACCCGGGGCGACAAGCTCTATGTGACTTGCGCGCCCCTGGCTTATCCTGAGGGGTTTATATAGGGCTTGCAAGCAGAAGCGTGGATACAGAAGCGAGATGCATAGTTACAGGATCCCTATTGGAGGATTTAAATGAGGTGGGGGTTATACTTTTTTTTTTCAGTTCTCGAAAATCAGACAAAATTGCTGATGTGACCAGTTTCTGTTCCCTTCCGGTATCTTTTGTTCTCTCTTTGACCAGATGTCTGCCCCTATACATCCTGTCCTCGTAGCGACCTCGAGCTAGCCCAAGATATCTGCCTCTGTGCATCCTGTTTTTGTAACGACCTTGAGCAAGCCCAACTGCTGAACTTGCAGACTCAGTTGCCCCACTGACCTCCTTTGACAAGCTATTTTTCAAGCCTTGTTATATCTGGCGTTACTAAGCTAAAGCTATAAGCAGCTGGGTTGGGGAGTCTTTCAGTTGCATCCTGTCCTTTAGTTCCTGTTTGCTCAAGCTTGGCCCTTCCGGGGTTATCTATATGGAACATCCTGTGGCGGCATTGTGCTAGACTTGAAATGCTACGTGCAGCTAGTGGGATTGTGACATGGGGGTGGTGCAAGAGAACATCCTGCAGCTTCAGGGCACAGGGGTTGGATTTCCTAATGTTGGGCCTGGGGCCTTAAGGTTCTTCAAAACCATCATAACAAGATGCTAATCAGTCTCTAGGGATGGGTGCCTAGAGTGCTGGGCAAACAGCCATCATTCCAACAATCAGTACTCAGGATGGCATGGTGAAACAGATTTCATTCCAAGAAACTGTTGCTATTCAAGTTGATGAATGCCGGTATACACATCATCACAATAAGTGTAGAATTATATTCTGGTGTGTGTTATTGATTTAAAATCATCCATGTAGAGTAGACGAAGACCCAAGCCATTGCTTACAGTTATAGAGAGCAACAGCTTGCCCAGGCATTGCAAACAGACTTCATCTTAGGGACCAACTAGAAATGGTACAAAGAGATGTCCTCAGCAATGATTTGAGAAGGATTACAAAACCATATTTGACCTTTAAGAAAGGAAAAGCCCATAAGTGATTGCTAAAGTCTGCCATAGATATATGGTACATGAAAAAAGCATGAATAATATTTATGCAGTATTGGAAAGCACAAATTTTAAAGGGAAAAAGCTTCATTTTGGTGAATATTCCAGGTACAGATCTTCAAGTGAAATTAACTTTTAAGCAGACTCCAATTTTGAGGGTTGTACTCTAGTTACCCTGATTGCCCTAGCCAGTACTGGCCTAACAACTGTGTAAAATTTAGGCACTTCATCATAAAAATCATTTCTAGAAGCTAAGTGGGGCTGAGGAAGGTGAAGGCAGACATGTTCTCTAAAATTCAGTTAAGTCTTAATTTCTGTTTTACTCTTAATGACACATCTAAAAAGTTTACATGAATAAAAGCTCTCCTTACCTTTTCCTAAAGGCCTCCAAGAGTGGGTTCTTGGCACAGCTTCACACCTCATCAGTGATTTGTGATTGTCCAGAGGATTTTGTTTTTTCACCATAGAATTCCTATGAATCACTCTTAGATAATTCTGAACAAGTTTGAAACAATTAAGGCAAAATGAAGACAACATTAGAAACAATCTTTCAAGCCAAACTGTGCTTTTTGCTTCCACAATATGGTAACAACAATGATGACAACAACAACCCCAGTCTGCAAGAGTTTGTTTGCAAGTAGTGTGGTTTTACTTGTTTTTGCTACACTTCATCCAAATGCACTACAGGTAAATCAAGAAATTTTAGCATAGTCATGGAGTGTAATATGTGTCCTAGAGCAACAAAGATCCTGGTACACTAACTGCTCCACCACTAAACTTCTAAGAACAACAATCAAGAATATATTAGACACTAAATATTCAAAAGGCCAAAACTGAATTGACACACTGAAATTATATTTATTGTTGTTATTTCCAATCTTATTTAGTTATCAAGACATAAGAGAGTATGGACTATTTTTTTTCCATATTACAAATGAGAGATCCAAGGTTTAAGTAGTTAAGTGATGTGCATGGAATCATACTATGTGGAAACCAGGATTTGAAAGGGATATATTTCTTTTATAGCAATTATCTTTTTAACTTCTTGCTTTCTCAGACTTGTTCCTGTCATTGAGTCAAGTGTTGGCAGCATAGACTCTAGAATTTAGAGAAGGTTGAGTTTGATTTAATGGAGATAATTTTAGAAAGCAGCATTGACTTCATGCTGTAATTGAAGGGTCACTGAACACTGAAGTGGATTTTTATAAGCAATTGGTATTTGGTGGTGATGACAGAGGTGGGGAGCAATTTAAACTTTATCCCAAAGAATACACAGGAAGAAAGAGTCCAAAGGAAAAAGGAAAGTAATTGGATGATTGCATTTTGATTGAAGCAATACGGAGATGAAGTATAGTTTTTGGTGCTAAAATAGAAAAGAATGAACATACTCACAGAACAGGACTTATCAGTGTCATCAGAGTAATCTAGGATTTAATCAAACTAAAAAAAACCCAAGCACTGGTAAATTGGTTGGACCAGGGAGAGTTACAAAATTTGTAAAACTTACTCAATTTGGATATAGATCCAAAAAGTCTATACCAAAATTAAGGTGGTACTCCTATTTGAAGGCAATGGAAAGCAGTTTATTTATTATTTCATTAAACAAATCTTTGAGAGCCTCTACTGCTCTATTCTTACTGAGAAACTGTCTTATTTGAACCTTACTTGCCTTATTAAGTGCCTATCATGTGTCAGATCCTGTTGTAAAACTGATGATACCTTAATGAAAATGAAAAGCAATATGCTTGCTGTCATGAACTCTACTTCTAGTGAACCTCTAGAGATAGATAATAAACAGATTATGTCTAGTTCGATATATGCAATAAAGAAAACCACAGCATGACAAGAGCATTAGAGTATACTTGAGTAAAAGAGTGAAAAGTGGGAATTTTATAGAAAATTTAAAGATTTTTATAAAAAAAAGTTTCTATAAGCAGAAACTAGAATGAAACGAGGGAGAAAATGATACAGAGCCCTGGGGAAGATCATTTTAGACCTGGATAATAATGAGAGAAAATGCTTTTTAAAATGCAAGACATAAGCATGTCTGGTGTGTTTGAGGAACAGCAAGGGACTTGGCATGGCAGAGATGAAGTAAGAAGGGGACACAGTAGGGATGGGGTCAGTGGTACAAAGAGTAAGATCATATAGTACCTTATATGTCAGTGTAAGGACTGGTTTACTCTGAGAGGAAAAACCACTGGAGGGATCTGAGCAAAACAATGACATAATCAGACTTTCATATTTCCATAAGTTATGTTTCGTGAAGAAATTATTTGAATGCCTTGCCTGAAGAAAGAAAAAAAAATGTCATTAAAGAACTAAAGAATGAAGGAAACGTCTCAAGCAAGAGCTGGATATTAAGCATGGAATCCAATTAAACGTATGAAACAGGGTAGAAACAATTTTTTAAGCATAGTTATACATTTGATGATAATTTTTTCTTTTAAAGAGATCTTTCCATAGGAAAAAAGGTTATAATGACAGAATAAATATAAGACTTGGATAAGAGAGAAAAGGGCAAGTAGAGTGGTTAAATGATTTTCTACAACAGACAATGAAAACATTGTTCTTTTTTTGTTTTGTTTTGTTTTGTATTGGTTTTTGTTTTTGCTTTGGTGGCAAGTTCAAGATAAATTTAAGAGTATCTTGGAAAGCTCTGAGATAACCACTTATGAAATTTAATGTAGAACATCTGTGTTTTATATCACTACAGAAAAAAATAACAAACAAAAGAGTCTATAAAAAAGTCTATTTAATAATATTATACTGTATACTTGAAATTTGGCAAGGAAATAGGTCTTAAATACTTTCACCACAAAAGGTTACTATATGAAATGATGGATATATGAGTTAGCTTGATTGTGGTAATCATTTCACAATATATATCAACACATCATACTGTATATCTTAAGTATATATAATTTTTATTTTGATTTATACCTCAATAAAGCTGGGGGGAACTCTAACTGGGAATAAAAAGAAACAATAAAAAAGTACTGATAAAGATGTAAGAAGCAAATATCAAACAATATTACTGATGAATGAAAATTTATTAAATTTCTTATTAAAAGAAAAATACTCGCAACCTTTCAGATCCTGTAATAAACTACTTATGAGATACATAGTGACCTCTAAGTCTTGTCTTTTCTTTTTTTTATGCCATGGACTGAACCCAGAGTCACTTAGCCACTGAGCCATATGGGTCATGATCTCACTAAATTGCAAAATAAAGAATGGCTACACACACACACACACACACACACACACAACAATATATTCACAAACAAGCCAAAAAAAAAAAACATAAAAACAAGGCGTAGAGTTATATGGAATAAAAAGAATGTGTCAATAAGGTATATTATCTATAATGAAAAATGATCAATTGCATGCTCTAAGTGCCATCATCACATCAAACTATACAAAAAAGCAGAAGTTTTGTAAATTGAGTTTAAAAACAAAAATGGGATGGAATGAGGAAAAGGAGAAAGAAAAATACTTACCAAAACACAAGTACAGTGCTATGCAGCAGACATTGTATACCACTATCATATGACAGATCAAGGGAATATTATAATTAAGAGAATTTTTTAATACCTTTTTTTGTTTATTTATTTTTTACGTGGTGCTAAGGATTGAACCCAGTGCCTCACAGGTGCGAGGTAGGCGCTCTACCACTGAGTCACAACCTCAGCTCCGGAAAATTATAATTAAATGAGTACAAAAACATGATATAATCTGAGAAATAAATTGAAAGAAATCTGTGAAATTATATTTATATATGATCTGTCAGGAAGTCGTTTGGCTATACGTCAAAATATGTCCAGAATTCCAACATACATAACTACCTGCACTGCTCCCATCTTCATGAAAGCCAGAGACAGCTTCCTGTTTTATTCAGAATAAAACCCTTGACTTACAAGGGTTTATAAGATATGGACATCTGTGCCATTCCAGGTGCAGTGATGCACACCTGTAATGCCAGCAACTCATGAGGCTAAGGCAGAAGGATTGCAAGTTCAAGGCCAGTTTGGGCAATTTAGCAAGGCCTTAAGCAACTTAGAGAGACCAATATTGCTCAGTGGTTGAGTTCTCCTGGGTTCAATCCGTGGTGAAAGAAAGAGAGAGAGAGAGAGAGAGAGAGAGAGAGAGAGAGAGAGAATGAATGAGAATAGAGGTCCATTAATTCTCTTATCCCAACTCCTATTATTGCCATTTCCCTTTGGAACAGTTGATTTCAGTGACACAGCATCCTTACCTTTCTGTCAACAGGGTTGTTGTACTGATTCTTACCTATTTAGATGTTTTTATGAAAGGCATTTACACCATGTCTTTCATCAAACATGTCCTTCTCCATATTTTTGGCCCTTTGTTTTATTTATTTATTTATTTGTGCTGCTAAAAATCGAACTTAGTGTCTCACACATGCTAGGCAAGCACTCTACCACTGAGCCACAACCCCAGCCCTAACCTTCTCCATTTATTCCTACTTTCTTTACTCATCAGTTTTGTTCCAGAGAACTTACTACCTTCTAAGTACTATGTTATTTACTCTTTCATTATGTTAATACTCAACATTCACATACAAACACATGCATGCATGCACACATGCAGACAACCCCCCCACACACACATATTTATATAAACACTTACTAGAATGTAAACATTTTGCCTGTTTTTTTTTCATACATACATTCTCGATATCTACAACAATGCCTGGCCTGTAGCAGATACACAATAAATTTTCTTAGATGAATGAAAGTACCACAAATCTATACAAATACTCATTTATTGCTGTGAATAATATGCACCTTTCACACATGAAGTTGCAAAAACATTAACAATAAAGGTAATTTTAACATAATGTTAAGAGTTAGTCAATTAGCTTAACAATATATGAAATACTCTACCATTTTTATAGGAAAAATATATGTATGTATCATGGTTTAGATATGAAGAGTCCCTGAAAAGCTCATGTATGTGTCAATTCAAGAAGGTTTAGAGGTGGAATGATTAGGTTATGAGAGCCTTAACCCAAATAGTGAATTAATCCCCTGATAGGGACTAATTGAGTGGTAACAAGACAGGTAGAGTGTGGCTGGAAGAGGTGGGTCATTGGGGGCATGACTTTGCTGTTTATATTTTGTCCTTGGTGAGTAAAGTCTCTCTCTGCTTCCTGGTGCAATGTTCCTAGATGTTTTCCTTTGCCACTCCCTTCCACAATGATATTCTGCCTCACCTCAGGCTCTAAGCAATGGAGTTGGCCATCTGTGGACTGAGACCTCTGAAACCATGAGCCCCAAAATAAACTTTTCCTTCTCTAATTATTTTTGTCTGGTCTTTTGGTTAAAGCAGTGAGAAAAAAAAGCTGACATAAACAATATGTTGTAAGAATATACATTAAATTCTTTGTGATGCTTATCCACAGGTGGTTATAACAGGCTATTTTTTGTTATTTTTATTTCTGCATCTCCCAGATTTTCTATAAAGCACATGCATTAGTTTTAATCAGATAAAAGAACATTATTTTAAAAAGTGATAGAAATGTCTAAACCAAAAATGTTCTAAAATGTATTCATAAAAGTACCATAGCTGACATGCAAAACTGAAATGAGAAATAGGAGACAGATTGATGGACAAAAATATTCCTGAAAGAGACTACTAAAATGTGTCTAATCTTAATCAAGATTCTGCAAATAGGTTTCATCATATATATTTGGCAATCAGAAGCTACTAACCATCTGGAGCTGGGGTGAGAAGGAATCTGTACACCTCCACCTACTCAGGGAGGATGAATACTATGAACATTTATGTGTGTCCACTGTTAGTACGAGGAAGAGTGGCAGCATGCCTGACATACTGAATTTACTGTTTGCAAAATGAATGGTCTTAAATCAGTGGAGCAGGGTTAGATTATGCAATGAATTGTGTTTGGAATAATTGCTAGTTTCAACACTGTCAAATTTGAATTTCATCTCACACATTGCACACCAATGAGGATGGAGCAACTTAGATGTACTAAAGAATTGTACAATTTTAAAAGCCTATGGGAACAAAGAGAAGTAATTATGATTTTTGGATTAGAAAGGAACTTTTTAGTTACAAATAAAATAGAAGAAATAAAGAAAGAGTAATAAAGTTGAAAAGTTGACAGTGATAACAGCAAAAATTACATGCCTAGATATGCATAATAATAAGAATGAAATAACTATTAATAATCACTAAATTTTTTATGAATAAATAATGAATGACAAAAAATCCTAGCGGCACTTTTAGTCAATAAATTCCTTCTCACAAATTTACAGGAATTCAAATTCAACATCTAAACACTCTAATATATTAGAAAAAGTATTGTCCACATTAAAACAGAAGCCAGACTTTGGAGTCAAACAGGCCTGAGTTAAAATTCCAACTTTACTATTTCTTAGAGATATTAACTTGAAAATTAGCACACTGACCATCTATTAATACGAACAAGATACTTACCTCCTAGGACTGCCATTGGGATAAATAAAATGATGAATGTGAAATGCTATATAAATCATTCAGGTCTACATAAAATAAATGGCTATTGTTTAAATCATAAGGAAAATTTAAAGTTTTGCAGTTATTATGTATTCAACTAGGAAAACGTCTCTTGGTTCTTGCCAGGATTCCAAAGGGAATAAGCTCTGGCCAAAAATCACAATGAATTTGCCCTGGAATAAAGTAACACAAATTATGAGCCACTATGTCTAATCACCCCAACCTACAATAGCTATACTTTTGAAAGTTTCATCAGTTTTTTTTTTTTGTGTGTGTGTGTGTGCCTAGTAAACAGTAGGAATTTACTTGTTGTCTATTTCATTTGATCTTATCTTGAACAAAGATACACACAGATAGTTCAAAGTCCTAATTATTTAATTAGAAATTTCACAGTATAACTTCCTTATTAAGCTTCTCTCTTTAGGATAAATGACATTGTATGGTAAGCGCAAGGTATATTTTGGGATGAATGTTTACTTCATGCTACCTTTGAATTAGATCCACCTGACAGACAATTCAAATGTATCACTTTATTTTCCTCCTGAAAACCCCTTTAAAATTCTGAAAATGAAACCAGAATCTAGCTTATATCAATTTCTTTAAAAACTAGCAAGAATCATGTGAATAGTTACTATGTATGAGACATTTAACTAGAGTGGCCCAGCATACATGATATTTCTAAGCCTCACAGCAAACTCATAAAGTAGGCATGGGTATTGCCATTTGATTACAGAGAATTTAAGTCACTTTTCTAAAATCAATAGCTAGTGAAGGAAAGAATTGCACTGCTATTTTAACTTTCAAATGTTTAAAGCTCAAGACTAATGGAAGCCAAATGGAAATGCAAACACAGAAAACAAAATTTTTAAAAGATGAAAAATTGTAAAGAATGCAGGGTGAAAAGAAGATAAATAAGGAGAGATGATTATAGTTGATAGATTTGAAGGCAAGGAGTAAAAAAGGAAAGATGATGAATGCTCAGCAGATGTGAGGTGAATGAAGGCGAACAATAAGCTGGCCTTAATGACAATCTGACATGAAGCAAACAGGAGAAAATGAGAGCAGTTAGGTGAAGTATTTGGAAGAGTCCACCAAAAACAACTGCAAAACAGAAGGGAGGCTAAAACACTCTAAGATTACTGGAGGAAAAGGGACATAGTGAATACAAAAAGGAACACAATGGACCAGGCTTTAAAAGGTAGAAACACACAGCTTTATAATGATAAAATGGGAAAAAATAAAATAATATAAAAGGCTGGAATGTGATAATCTCTCCTTTTTTAGTATACCTCTCTGTCAGAGCAATTTAGCAAATTTCAAGTTATAAAGGCACAGAGATTTTTTTTCCTGTGTCTGACTTTTTGGGCTGAACAGAATTGAAGAATGAAGATTTTATTGTTCTTCAATGTGTGATTGTCCCCCAAAATGAAGTTCTCATTATATATGTTTGTCCTAAAGCACAATGCTAACTAGGAATATGGGAAGGGTCTGTATATTCACCAGGCATATTTTCTTTTAAAGACAGAATACTTGGAATGCTGGTGAAACTATTGCCTATAATATTTACAGGAGGTAGATGTTAAATAAATCATATTTGAAATATATGATTTCCTATGAAAAGCTTGTTTTTCTTGAGTTGAAGGCTTCCCAATAAGTTTAATTCTTTTTATCAATAAATTTCTCTTTTTACTATATCCAAAATAAAGAAGTTGTCCTTAGTTTAGCAGAATTTTTTTGGTTGTTATTATTGTTTTAAACAAGGCTTATTCTGAATATTGACATACTTTGAAATTCAAAAGTACATTAAGCAGTATGTGCATATTTTAATTCAACTTGACAAATTGTTAAATATCTCCTAAAATATGTCAAGTATAAATACTGGTTACATCTTTTAATTTCCTTATAAGTGCATCAATGACAGTTTTCTGAAAGGAAGAGTAAAAAAAAGACACAAAATCTTCATCACAGATACTACTATAAATTATTCAAAGCAGTAAAACTTAACCCTTTATGAGAGACAACCAGAATATAGCTTTTAATGTATTTGTTGTTGTTGAAAATATCATTACTTTATAATTAAGGAAAGAAATGACAACACTTGAATAATTATTTTGTAGAATGCTCATCTGTAAAAACTTGTAGACTAAGATAAATAAATTAATTTCATAAACTACTGATTAATATTCAAAATGAGTTGGCAGTGTTTCTGCTGTTTAGAAAAGAAGTGCCAAAGGTACTACTACATTTAGCAGAAGTTTCTCAAAATCTATACCTAGTGAAAAATATTGTTTCTTATTTAATAACAGCATACTTCTTTGTTTATTTGTTAGGCTTTAAGAGGGATTAAAAGAGTTCTGATAGCATTTATTATTTATTTTTCAATTAATATGCAGTCTATTTCTAAAGAAATTCCATAAAAGACATTTGTAAGTCATAATATATAAATATAATGATATATTAGTAAAAATTAATAGCAAAAATTTAACACAAAACTCAAAATGAAAGAGGCCTTGTTAAAAACTAGTGGATAATATGAAAAATCAAATATTAAATGAGATCATTATCAAAATATAGTAACAAATAAATTCATAATTTTAAACCAAATTATTTAGGATTAAATGTTTTCATTATATGAAAACAAAAACATTAATCTCAAAACATCAGAAAAACAGCAACAACAAATAATAAGGAAAGCATGCAGAAAAGAACCATAAAATCATAAAATGTAGAAAAAAAGAAACTGATTAAATTGATAAATAAACCAAATAACTTATTTAGAAAAAAAGGAAAAAGATTGTTTTAAAAAAAATCTAGTTAAGGGAATAAGGGAGACCAGAACTAGGGCCTTCCCATTCTGGAATCTTGTTCAAAATTAAGAAAACTATAATATAAACTAACTGTATTATCTTTTTGTCACTGTGACAAATGCCTGAGAAAAACAATTTAAATAAGGCAGGATTTATTTTAGGTTACAGTTACATAGGTTTCAGTCCCTGGTCATCTACTTTTGTTGCTTTGGTCTTTAGGTGAGGGCAAACATCATGGTGAAAGGGCATGGCAGAAGAAAGCTTCTCAGCTCATGGCAGCCAGGAAGCAGAAAGAACATGGAAAGAGCAGAGGAAAAATACACCCTTCCAAGGCACCATAGTGATCCACTTCCTCTGAGTAGGTACTACAACCTACAGTTGCACCACCTTCCAATAATGCTTTTCAGATTATTAATCCCTCAATGGACCAATCCATTAATGAAGTCAGAGCCCTCATGGTCCAATCACTTGCCAAGAACCCTACAACTGAACACTGTTGCACTGGGGTCCAAGCCTTCAACAGAAGACCTTTGTGGGGTATTCCAGATCTTAACCATAAAACTAACTTATTAAAACACTTAATAATGTGATTATTTAAGTAGATTCCCAAAACATAGAAAGTTTGTCATAGCAGATTAATCCAAAATAATATTAGATAGAATATTATTACATAATCAACATCTAATATAATATTAGATTATCTTATTTAATGTAATAAATAGATATATGTCATATTATAATATCTGAATTACATTCTTAGAAAATGTTTTAATAAATTTAATCTAAAATATTCAAGAATCATATTGCATAACATACAAAAAATATACATTATTGAAATACTCTACTAAAACAGAAAATAATACACAAACAAAAAAAAACACAATAGTAAACACACTAAAATCCTGAGTTTCTATAAGAATTATATATATAATAAAAAAGAAAGTAAATATATAATAATTTAATGTAACAACAAAAGGATGGTTTAGTTTAAACATGTTATACAGCAAATTTGTTTAAGTATTTTAAAACCACATTATATTTTATACATAAATATATTACATAAATACAAGCCAAAATAATTATAGATTAATTTAAGTTAATTAGTATGGAAAAGATGATCAATGACTATTAAGTTATAGATAGATAGGAGCTAAAAGATCTGGTGAGCTATTGCATGGTAGAGTGACTACAGATAATAAACTGTACATTTCAAAACTGTTTCAAAAGTTTCTACCATAAAGAAGAAAATATGTTGAAAGTTTTCACCATAAAGAAATTATAAGTTTTTTGTAAGATAAATATACCAAAACTGGTTTAAACATTAATATATAT
>NW_026000272.1:8705085-8724411 GCF_001458135.2 Marmota marmota marmota
TCCCACTACTGTGTATGATTGTAATGTATCAATAAAAGTTAGTTTAAAACTTTTTTAAAAAATAAATAAAAAAATAAGTCAGACAATGTTAAAAAATAAAAATAACATTTAAAAAACAAAGATGCAGAGCAACTGGAACTCTTGTACACTGTTAGTGGGAATGGAAAACGGTCTGATAACTCTGGAAAATTTAGGCATTTCTTCAAAAGCTAAACCCACTATGTGGTCCAACCATTTTATTCTTAGGAATTTATATAAGAGAAATTAAAACATACACAGATTATACTCAAATTCTCAAAACAACTGCCATATATATATATATATATATATATATATATATATATATACACACACATATATATCTCACATTACCCCATTAATATGAGCAATTTCTATGTTTTTATGTATCACTTAAAATGAAGTTAATCTCAATTTAAAATAGATAGTGGGAGTTCCTAATAAAACAACCACATATAACTTGAAAGTCAATATTAGAAGAGAAAATCTACCTGTATCATTTTTAAATGTGTCAGAGTTGTTAATATTTAAGAAAATTCTATAGAATGCTTTTGAAAAATAGAAAATATTAGAAAAATGGATGAAGGTCATAAACTAGAATTAAAAGAATGAACACAATTGAAATAATATAATTCTAAATTGTGTTTAAATTAATTATTAATAAAATTAAGCTGAATTAAGAAAGTCAAGGGTCATATGTTTTCTCTCATATGCGGAAGACAGAGAGGATAAAAGAAAGATGGAAAATATCTCATAAAAAGCAAAGGGAGAGCAGTAGAATAGAAGGAAAGGACCAGGGATGGATGGACGAAAGAGAAGGGGCAAGTGTTGGGTAGGGATATTGGTAAAATTAGATTGTTCTATTGTGTGCATGTATGAATATGTAACAACAACAAATGAATATGTAACAACAAATCCCACCTTTATGTACAGCTATAATGCACCAATAAATATGTGGAGAAAACAAAACCCATTGAAATGTAAAAATAATAATAATTAAATAAATATTAATAGAGGAAATTAATAGAAATCCAAACAGAATACTCTTATATGTCATATTGGAAAATATTAAAAATAATTTCAAAAATCTTAAAAAAGCATCCCATGAAAGACCTAAATAAAGAAAAGGGGATCCACGATGGTGGAATAGAGGAGGTCCTGTTTCTGGCTGCTCTGTGGCATGAATCCAAGAATGCAGACAGGCAGCTGCTCCACAAAGTCTCACCTAGGCGGAATACAACATCTCAGAGCATGAGACAGGACCCCTATACAGTGAATTTTTGCAGAAACCACCAGCACTGGGGCTACCTGCACAGAAATCAGAGCCTCTGTGTTCCAGTAAGACTCTGGACTCTGGAACAAAAGCCCAAAGTTCTAGTGCACACACAGCTCTCAAGCGCGGAGGAGAATCACCAAACCAGCAACTCTGCAGAACTCCAGACTGCATTCCCTTCCCACACAGGACACTCGACTGCATTCTAGCTATAGCACAAGGACATCCCAGATCCCCCCACCTCACCAGATACCTTGGTGCTAAAAACAGACTGACTCCACCTTGGAAAAACTTTCTTGCCATATTTGGTGGGTGTGGCTATCCGTGCGGATCTCTGACTGAACAGATAATGTATTGTTGATATTAGGGATCCATTAACATTGTCTTTCCCCATGAAGGAGGGATTTTGGAACCATAAAAGAGAACTACAAATCTATAGGGTAAAAACAATAAAACACCAGTCCCATAGACTGGGAAAGAAAGAAACCCGAGCAACATGAAAAGAAAAAGGAAGAAAGTACCACAAAAATTCAAGATAACACATCATTAGAAGAATTGACAGCTACAGCAGAAACAATAAAAGAGAAAGATTTCAGGGTATACATGATTAAAATGTTTTGGGACCTCGATGAAGACATAAGATAACAAATACAGGCAGTGAAAGATCACTTTGACAATGAGCTACATAAACAAATCCAAAAAGCAAAAGATCACCACAAAAGGGAGATAGAGGTTATAAAAAAAACAGAAATCCTTGAAATGAAAGAAATAATAAACCGAATAAAAAACTCAAACTAGAGCATCACCAACAGAGTAGACCACTTAGAAGACAGGACATCAGACAATGAAGATAAAATAAATCATCTTGAAAAGAACGTAGACAGCACAGCAAAAATGATAAGAAACCATGAGCAGAACATCCAAGAAATATGGGATAGCATAAAAAGACCAAATTTAAGAGTTATTGGGATAGAGGAAGGCACAGAGGTCCAAACCAAAGGAATGATCAATCTGTTCAATGAAATAATATCAGAAAACTTTCCAAACATGAAGAATGAAATGGAAATCCAAATACAAGAAGCCTACAGGACTCTGAATGTGCAAAATCACAACAGGTCCAACATACAGAATAAGGAGAGAATTTTAAAAGCCACAAGAGAAAGGAATCAGATCACACATAGGGGTAAACCAATTAAGATAATGGCACATTTTTCAAAACAGACCCTGAATGCTAGAAGGTCCTAGAACAACATATTTCAAACTCTGAAAGATAATGGGTGCCAACCAAGAATCTTGTATCCAGCAAAATTAACCTTCAGATTTGAAGATGAAATAAAAACCTTCCACGATAAACAAAAGTTAAAAGAATTTATAGCTAGAAAACCGGCACTACAAAATATCCTTGGCAAATTATTTCATGAAGATGAAATGAAAAACAATAAAACCAGCAGAGGGAGGTAGTACACTAAAGGAAAAACTAATCAAAGAGGAAAACCAAGTCAAGTTAAACAACAAAAATAAACAAATATGGCTGGAAATACAAATCATGTCTCAATAGTAACCCTAATAAATGTTAATGGCTTAAACTCACCAATAAAAAGACATAAGCTAGCAGATTGGATTAAAAAAACAAAGATCCAACAATATGCTGCCTACAGGAGACTCATCTGATAGGTAAAGACATACACAGACTGAAGGTGAAAGGTTGGGAAAAATTATACCACTCACACGAACTGCGGAAGTAAGCAGGGGTTTCCATACTCATATCAAATAAAGTAGACTTCAAGCCAAATTTAATCAAAAGGAATAAAGATGGATATTACATACTGCTCAAGGGAACCATACACCAACAAGACATAACAATCAAGAATATATATGCCTCAAACAATGGTTCAGCTATGTTCATCAAACAAGCTCTTCTCAAGTTCAAGAGTCAAATTGTCCACAACACAATAATCTTGGGTGACTTTAACACAGCTCTCTCACCACTGGATAGGTCTTCCAAAAAAAAGTTGAATAAAGAAACTATAGAGCTCAATAACACAATTAATAACTTAGACTTAACTGAAATATATAGACTATTTCAACTGGCATCAAGCGGATACATTTTCTTCTCAGCAGCACATAGATCCTTCTCTAAAATAGACCATATACTATGCCACAAAGCAATTTTAGCAAATACAAAAAAGTAGAGATGCTACCCTGTACTTTATCAGATCACATTGGAATGAATTGGAAATTAATGACAAAATAAAAATAAAAATTTCTGCATCACATGGAGACTGAACAATATGCTACTGAATGAACAATGTGTTACAGAAGACATCAAGGAGGAGATTAAAAAATTCTTAGAGGTAAATGAGAACACATACACAACTTATCAAAATCTCTGAGACACTATGAAAGCAGTACTAAGAGGAAAATTCATTGCATGGAGTTCATTCCTTAAAAGAAGAAAAAGTCAACAAATAAATGACCTCATGCTACATCTCAAAGCCCTAGAAAAAGAAGAACAAATCAGCAGCATAAGCAGCAAAAGGCAAGAAATATTTAAAAGTAGAGCTGAAATCAATGAAATTGAAACACAAGAAACAATTGACAAAACTAACACTTAGTTATTTGAAAAAATAAATGAAATTGACAAACCCTTAGCCATGCTATCAAAGAGAAGGAGAGAGAGAACTCAAATTACCAGCATATGTAATGAAAAACGCAATATCACAACAGACACTATAGAAATACAGAGGATAATTAGAAGTTATTTTGAAACCTTATACTCCAAAAAAATAGAAGACATTGAAGGCATCGAGAAATTTCTTAAGTCATATGATCAGCTCATATTGAGTCAGGAAGATGTATACAACTTAAAAGACCAATATCAAGTGAGGAAATAGAAGAAGCCTTCAAAAGATTACCAACCAAGAAAAGCCCAGGACCGAATGTAAACCCAGCCAAGTTCTACAAGGCCTTTAAAAAAGAACTAATATCAATACTCTTCAAATTATTTCAGGAAATAGAAAAAGAGAGAGCACTTCAAAACTCATTCTATGAGGCCAATATCACCCTTATTCCAAAACCAGAAAAAGATATTTCAAAGAAAGAAAACTTCAGATCAATATCTTTAATGAACATAGATGCAAAAATTCTCAATAAAATTCTGGCAAATCGAATACAAAATCATATCAAAAAGATTGTGCACCATGATCAAGTGGGAATCATCCCAGGGATGCAAGGTTGGTTCAACATATGGAAATTAATAAATGTAATTCATCACATCAACAGACTTAGAGATAAGAATCATATAATCATCTTGATAGACGCAGAAAAAGCATTTGACAAAATGCAGCACCCATTTATGTTCAAAACACTAGAAAAACTAGGGATAACAGGAGCGTATCTCAACATTGTAAAGGCTATCTACACTAAGACCCAGGTCAATATCATTGTAAATGGAGAAAAATTGAAGTATTCCCTCTAAAATCTGGGACAATATAGGGATGCCCTCTTTCACCCCTTCTTTTGAACATAGTTCTTGAAACACTGGCCAGATCAGTTAGACAGATGAAAGAAATTAAAGGATATGTACAGGAAAAGAAGAACTTAAATTAGCTCTATTTGCTGACAATATGATTCTATACCCAGAAGACCCAAAAAACTCCACAAGAAAACTTCTAGAAATAATAATGAATTCAGCAAAGTAGCAGGATATAAAATCAACACCCATAAATCAAAGGCAATTCTGTATATTAGTTACAAATCCTCTGAGAAGGAAATGAGGAAAACTACTCCATTCACAATATCCTCAAAAAAATAAAATAAAATACTTGGGAATCAACTTAATGAAAGAGGTGAAAGATCTATACAATGAAAACTACATAACCCTAAAGAGAGAAATCAAAGAAGATCTTAGAAGATGGAAAGATCTACCTTGCTCATGGATAGGCAGAGTTAATATTATTAAAATGACCATACAACCAAAAGCACTATACAGGTTTAATGCAATTCCAATCAAAATCCCAATGGCATTCCTAATAGAAATGGAAAAAGCAATCATGAAATTCATCTGGAAAAATAAGAGACCCAGAATAGCTAAAGCACTTCTAAGCAGGAAGAGCGAAGCAGGAAGAGTGAAGCAGGTGGTATCACTATACCAGGACATAAGCTATACTACAGAGCAATAGTAACAAAAACAGCATGGTATTGGCACCAAAACAGGCTGATAGACCAATGGTACAGAATAGAGGACACAGAGACTAACCCACAAAATTACAATTATCTTATATTAGACAAAGGTGCCAAAAACATGCACTGGAGAAAAGATAGCCTCTTCAACAAATGGTGCTGGGAAAACTGGAAATCCATATGCAACAAAATGAAATTAAACCCCTATCTCTCACCATGCACAAAACTCAACTCCAAATGGATCAAGGACCTAGGAATGAAACCAGAGACTCTGTGTCTAATAGAAGAAAAAGTAGGCCCTAATCTTCATCATGTGGGATTAGGTCCCAACTTCCTTAATAAGACTCCTATGCATAAGAATTGAAACCAAGAATCAATAAATGGAATGGAATCAAACTAAAAAGTTTTCTCTCAGCAAAAGGAACAATCTGTGAAGTGAACAAAGAGCCTACATCCTGGGAGCAGATTTTTACCCCTCACACATCAGATAGAGCACTGATCTCTAGAGTACATAAAGAACTCAAAAAGCTAAACACCGAAAAAAACAAATAACTCAATCAACAAATGGGCCAAAGACCTGAAGACTTCTCAGAAGAGGATATATAATCAATGAACAAACATATGAAAAAATGCTCATCAACTCTATTAATCAGAGAAATGCAAATCAAAACTACTCTAAGATATCATCTCACTACAGTCAGAATGGCAGCTATTATGAAGACAAACAACAACAAGTGTTGGTGAGGATGTGGGGAAACAGGCACACTCATACATTGCTGGTGGGACTTCAAATTGGTGCAACCAATTTGGAAAGCAGTATAGAGATTCCTTGGAAATCTGGGAATGGAGCCACCATTTGACCCAGCTATCCCTCTCCTCGGTCTATACACAAAGGACATAAAAGCATCATTCTACAGGGTCACAGCCTCATCAATCTTTATAGCAGCACAATTCACAATAGCTAAACTGTGGAGCCAACCTAATTGTCCTTCAGTGCATGAATGGTTAAAAAACATGTGGCAAATATACACAATGGAATTTTACTCAGCATTAAAAAAGAACAAAATAATGCATTTCAGGTAAATGGATGGTATTGGAAAAGATAATGCTAAGTGAATTTAGCCAATCCCCCCCCCCAAAAAAAAAACAAACAAATGCTGAATGTTTTCTCTGATATAAGGAGGTTGACTCATAGTGGGGTAGGGAGGGAGAACATGGGAGGATTAGATTAATTCTAGATATGGAAGAGGGGTGGGAGGGAAAAGGAGGGGCAGGGGATTAGCAAGTTTCCTAGAATGTGATGGACATCATTATACAAAGTACATGATATGAAGACTTGAATTGAGTGTCAACATATTTTATATACAAACAGAGATATGAAAAATTGTGGTATATATGTGTATTAAGAATTGTAATGCAAAAAAACAAAGTACATGTATAAAGGCATAAATTGGTGTGAACATAGTTTATATACAGAGATACGAAAAATTGTGCTGTATGTGTGTAATAAGAATTGTAATGCATTCCACTTTTGTCGTGTATTTAAAAAATAATAAAATCAATAAAAAATTAAAAAAAAAATTTAAAAAAGTAAAGAGGTTAATGTCTATATGACCTCAAATTGGGAAAGTCCTTTCTAACATGCCAACAAAAACAGAAAACACAAACATTGATATTTTTAGCTACATAAATTCCAAACTATAAATATATATCTTACTTATTCTACTTTTTCTTAGAAGTATTAGCTTTTTTAATGCTATTAATTCAAAACATGTAGAACTAGTTAAAGTAAATAATAAAATTGAATTGTTTTAAAAATGTGATCAAAAGTTACTAATATAATATATAAAGAACTGTCATAAATCAATAAGACAGCAATCCAATAAATGGGAAGAGGACATAAGGAGACAATTCAAAGAAAAGCACAGTTCACTGCAGAGACCAAGTAGAAGCCAGTTTTTACTAGCCACAAAGCTGTACAAATTTAGGTCATCTTTTAAATATTCAGATAATGGCTCAGAGCATAGGGCAACATCTCATATAATCCTTACCTTTATAATGATACTTCTAAATAATCTCGAGAGTAGTCTTTTTCTTAATTATTTTCAACTATAGCTTTCCCCATATTTTGTTCTCTGTATGTCTAATACTCTTTGGGGCTTTTTATCCCCTCTATTTTAAAAATTTACTCCAAATATCTGGGACCCCATTGATATTCTTATCTTCAAGCACTGTTGTGTGCACTTATTATTTTTTATTATGGAAAACGTAGTGTGGACATATGAGCTTACTTTGTCAGCCTGATACAACCAATTCTCCCCTTTCAATATATTAGAGCCTTCACATATTTTTGCTGGTGTGAACATAGTTTCTTCAAAAAGATACTACCCAGTATACAGAACTTCAGGACATTATTTTTAATATAAATTTTAAACATGTTTATATGTTTTAAGTTATAGTTTCCACCAGTGACTGCCTCAATTATTATTCTTTTCCTTTTAAAAATAGCTATTGTATCAAAGGTACATCCAGTTGGGTATCAATCAGACCATATATGCACCCTTGATATAACAGTCATCTATCTTAAAAAGTAGGGAAAAAGGAAATAGTAATTGAGGCAGTTACTAGTGAAGGATATCACTTAAAACACAGGAGCATAGTTGATATCAAAATAGGTCTGATGACACTGAAGTTGTTACTGATGCTGTTCAGTAGATAGTAGAACAAAGGGTAAGAACAAAGAGAAGCAAAGAACCCATGAGAATGAGTTATGAGTTCCCAATGAAACTTTGATCTTTGTCAGATTTTGAATTCATGCTTGATTCAGAATGTACCACCACTCTATTGCAATGATTAAATCAATACACTGGGGTATTTTCATTGCAGCACAATATATTGCCATACATTTAGTATCCTGATGCTGAGAGCCATAGCCAAGTAGGAATGATGCATGGCATTTTTGGTTGAAAGGTGACCCCAGCAAGCCCTTGAGATGATAATGATTATGTTAAGATGTGCATTCAATTGGATATTAGACCCCTGCTGTCTGCCTAGGCCTGCTACTTTGGAGCTCTCCTGGGACTCCCGGAGAGTTCCCATTGGTTGGGGAAGTGCAGTAGGAGGGAATTCCGGAGGAGGGATTTCCTGTTGGTGTAGTGTGTCCCAGGAGAAGGCCATGTGTGTGGCATTCGCAGGAGTTTTGGAAATAAAGTTTGTTCCTGCTTGAGTGGCTCGTGATTTTGTGCCCAGCCAGACTGCGGCATCCTGAAACTTTGAACATTATCTTAAAGTTTCTGTGGGTTAGGAGTTTGAATACAGCTTACCTATAACTTTTCTTCAGGGTCTCAAAAGACTACCATCAAGATGTTGACCAGGCTGCATTCCATTCTGGGACTTGAGTCCTCTTCTGAGGCTATACTTTTGTTGGAACAGTTCAGCTCCTTTGAGTTATAGGACTAACATCCCTCTTTTATTCATGGCTCTAGGCCAAGAACCATTCTAATTTCTACAGCTCCCACATTTCTCTGCCACATGGGTGTTTTGATTCTTTAAGAACAGCTGGAGAATTTCTTGCTCCTGTCTACCAAAATGAAGGCTTATATAATAGATGTGACATTCCATAATCTTTGTCATATTATACTGATTAGTAGCAAGTCACACACCCTGTCTGTACTCAAGCAGAGGGGATTACATAAGAGAATCACTTTAGGATGTTTCTTACCGCATTGTTTCCACTTGCAATCAAAAGGGCTATGGTACATGTTACCTCAAATTCTGTGAATGAGGCAGGGCATTAATAAGTAGACTTAAAGACACTGACACATTCTCTCTTTTGTTGTTTACTTTCTAATTAATCTCTGTTCACATTTAACAAGAAATAAGTATGTTTTTTCATAAACATACCTGTATTAGTGGAACTGTGGTTCTCAATAACTACAAGTCTGAACATCAGCAGGATTTTTGGAACTAAGTGAGGAGGTATACTTTCTGATTAATTAATCATTAGTCATTGTTGTTGTCCTTCTTATTTTTTAAAATCAAGCCTCAGACACCACATTGGTACTTTAGTATGTCGAATTTCTGCTCCTAGAATCACCAAAGTATAACCTCACTTTTATCCCAATTTTGACTTTCTCTTAACATATGAAAGTAGAAGGGGAATGTTTGAACAAATATGAAGCTACTTAGAGAGATTAAATGGTTTTAGAGTCTAAAATACAAACAAGCAGGTGTTATGCAAAAACACATTTTATTGGTTTTCTAAATAAAGCATTTCTTTTTTTTTCTAATTTTGACTAAATAAAAGATGTGGTAACTAATCTAATTGTCAGAGCCTTGATTTTACTTTCAGGAAAGAAACAACCATTCTATAGAGACTGCATATGAATCCTAAATCATGTAAAATGGTTATTTTAGCATATTTCTTCAAAAGGCAGTGGTTTTATTATATTCGAAAATTTGATTTGAATGTATAAGAGGGAAAAAATGTTCTCTCTACCCTTCCATGTCCTTACTTGGGAAGAACACCTGTAACAAAATACAGATTAACAGAGAATAGCAAACAGAAGATTATCAACACATATATCTCATGTAAAAGTGGAAGAGACTAAGGAATAAATAATACTCCAAGAGATGTTCCAGAGTTTACACTTAAATACCATTGCTCTCTGAAACAAAGAAGAATGTGTGGGTTAAGGATATAGCTTAGGGGTTAAAAGCATGCTTACCATACAGAAATCATTGGTTTAACTCCTAGCCCCACCACCAAAAAAAGAAAAGGAAGGAAGGAAGGGAAGGAAAGAGGGAGGGATGGAGGGGAAGACCAGTAATTGGTGATGCTAAGGAAAAGCATGGTAAATAAAATTAAGGATTGATATGCAAATTTAAGTTATTGCTTTCTGCATTGGTAAAATTAGTGATTTGGAGTTCTGCTTTTCATAGTATGGAGAGGAAGACACATCTACAAAAGGAGATTTCCTTTATAAATATAAGTTTTCTTTCTAATTAGATAATTTCCACCCTTATTTTCAGAGTTTCTCCTGTGACTAAATTTTTCTCAAATTAATCCATTCAAAATAATACTTGTATCAAAAGACATTATTTTGGAGTGGCATATTCTCATTTCAAAAAAATCAATTTTGGTTTGTTACATTCTAGTCTCCTACAAATGCAAACTCTATATGTAAATGAAGTAATAAAACTATATATCTTTTTTTAAAGCTACAATACTACTAGGAAAAGGGGGAATATGTCTTTTTAATTACCAAATTAATAGATTCTACTAGTTATATGTTCATAAATAGACAGGAAACTGATAAAGCAAAAAGTCTATGTATTTATTTACTTTAAAGATTGTTTTAGTCAGCTTATTCATCACTGTAATTAAAAGACATGGCAAGAAAATACAGAAGAGAAAAAGTTTATTTTGGCTCTCAGTTTCAAAGGATCAGTCTCTGGTTGGTAAAATCCATAGCTCTGGAAACAAGGTAAGGCAGAACATCAATGTGATGGGTGTGATGGAGGGAAGCACCTCAGAAAATGACAACAGGTCGCAAAGAGAGAGCTCCCCTCACTGGGGACAAAATAAAAACCCCAAAGACACACCCCAGTGGCCTAGCTCCTCCAGCCACACCTTATTTGCCTACAGTGAACATCATTTAATTACCTAGCAGAGAATTAACATGTTGATTAAGTTAAGACTCTTATATCTAATCATGTCAGCTCTGAACATTTTTGTGTTGTCTATACATGAGCTTTTGGGGGACACACCACATCTAAACCATAATAAAGATCAATTTTCTTTGCCTAAAAAGACTTAGATAATATACCATTAAAACATTTCTTTGTACAATAAAATAATCTGTGAAACCTTAAATATACATATTTCTACATATCTACTATGCTGAAAGTTAATAGCTACTGTTCTGAAATGACTAAATCAAACTTTTACGGACACATGTTCTCTTTTTAATATGCATCTTGGTTTGTAACACATCCTGAATGTGGGGCAAAAATAAAGAAAGACACAGTCCTTGTTTTCACATAGTTTACAATCAAGAAGTCAAGTCATCAATGTAGAAAAATGGAATAAATGTTGTGAAGATGAAACAGTAATAAAAATACATAAGTGAGGTAACAATGTAGTCATAGCTGATATTTAAACAAATCACAGAAATGATTGTAGGATTAAAGATGAGGGAAAAGTCATTGAGAGGAATGGAGAGTATATTGAATAGAGCACTAGTTAGATCATTAGAGGAGGGTTCCATTCTTTTGTTACCAGCTAATGCTGAATTTATAAAATGGAAGCTTTGGCCATCAGGCTGATATAGAAGGTTTTATCCCACTCTAAAAGTACATGCTCAGATTGTGATTATAAAGGACTTCATAAAGGACAGTAATAAGAAGGTAGTTCAACTATATCTATCTGTGTCTTAACCAGAATTGACACAGTAGGAAGATATTTTCTGGAAGGGAAATTGCCTAAACCAACAATGTATGGGTAGGTACCACAGTTATAATCAATTAGAATTCATCAATACAAAATCAGCATTTTGTCTAATTATAGCATTTTAATGTTTTGCTTTGATTATAATAAATCTATGAGATATCTAGGCTTCATTTCCCCAACAACCAACATTCAAAGTGATTCTGAATAGACATTCAGCAATATTACTTTAAATGAACTATGGATTGCCGAAAGTAGAACACACACGCCTGCATGCGCACACACACACAATGTTAGAATTTCTCTCTTCACAATGGATCTCAGGTCAGATCTATTAATTTTCATTTTTTTCCTATTTGAAAGTTAAAATGAGAAAAGAAAAATGCAAAACCTAGACTGATCAGAATCTTTCTCTATTCAGGAAATGTGCCAGGTCCTAGTCTTTATTAAATTTCTTGTCATTTGATGAATTAAATAAAATTATAATGAACTCACTTGGGATTTGATTTTAATCGGTGGGGTTTTTCTTTCCAATTATATAGTTTCATATTAACTCTTACATGTAAATGTGTAACCTTTTTCTAAAAGACTAGAGTCACAGTCCTTTAAGTACTTACAGAATTGTTATTTGAAAGGATCTTGAAGACTGCACAAAGACCCTCATTAAATTTAACAGCACTCACAGGCAGGTAAGTGGCCTCTACTATGATTCTTTTTTCCAAAGTTGAGAGTTTCGGACCCAAATCCTTTCTGGAGACTACAGAGAATAATGTATGGTCTCTTCAATTTAATCTTCTCCTCATCCTCCTATTGGTCAAGGGTAAAACTCATATTCACTTCCCATGCACTAGAAGCTTCTCCTGACCATTCAGTGGGAAAAGTGGCCAATAAAGACTATGGGAAGAGCCTGGCTTGACATCTTACCAATTATTTATTATTCTCACATTTCAGATAAAAAAATACTATGTTTCTGAATGGCTGAATGTATGCATGAAAAATAATTTTAATATCTAGCCTTGAGAATACAAAATATTTAGGGGAGATTTGTTTCATTCATTCATTTTTGGTTTTGGCTTATCATTTTGAATCTCTGAATAGTACATCTGTCAAAGAATCTATAAAAACATTCTGTAATTTTATCTTCAGATGGCGTATAAGATACAATTCTTTTCTTCTTTTTAAACTGTTTAAAATAAATTTAGGCCCTTAAAGGTCAAATCTTCCTTACTGCTTGAGTTTGAATTAAAGATTTATTATCATCATAGCAATATGGAAGGCCTTGTGCTAGGCAGTATGAAGAATATAAAGGGTTTAGGGTGTCAGTGTCAGCCTCAAAAAGCTCAATGTATTGAGTAAAACAGGCCAATTTTTAGATGAGTATTAATATGATTGGATGAAAAATTCTAAGCAAAGTATGCAAAAATGTCTGAGAACCTAAAGGATGGAGTACTCATGTCACTCTCTGTCAGTCCTAGAGCACCATTCATAGTATATATGTGATATAGTTATACAAAGTGGCAGTATATGAGGAAATACCTAGAAAGACTTTCCTAAGAGGTATACAAGTTGATCCTTAAAGAAACAGGAGAAATTTGTCATCCAGAGAATGAGAGAACAGGCATTCCAGAAAAGAATACAGTATATTTAGACTTAGATAAGTGAAAGAACATAGAATAGCTGATGCATAAGAACTAAGAAGTTCACAGACACCTGAAAGAAGTTCAAAGAAAAGTTAAATCTGTCTTCTGAGATGGGAATAATGATGTTCCAAGATGAAGGAATAACACAGAAACACCATAGTAAAAAAGAACATAGTAATAGAAAGTGCAAGAATTCTGTGCATCCGGAATATTATAGGGTGATATGTGTCATAGGTTTGAATGAAAGTGGGAATGGCCTTGTGTGCCATGCCAAGATAAGATTTTATTGACAATAGTGTAACTATTGAGGATTTGTTTTAGGAAAGGGAAAGACAAAGTCAAATTGTTGTGTTAAATCTAATGGTTATATAGAGAATGAATAGGTAGGCAAAGAAAAGAAATTACTCATACTCATGGAGATGAAAGGCATAAATGAGCATTAGAGCCAAGTCTACCCCAAAATCTCAGCCTCTCCTTACTGTGTGACCATAGGAAGATCATTAATCCTGAAACTACAACTTTCACATGAAAAAAGGGAGCATATATTAATAATTATCTTCCATTGCTTAAATACGAATTAAGTGACATAACATTTATTAACATCAAGTATGAAGGAGAAGGGGTAGTTAACAATAATGAAAGTATAAACTGCTATGGTTTGATTATGTCCCCCTAAATTCATGTGTTGAAATCTTAATTTCTCAATGTGGCAGTGTTAGGAGGTGTATACTAGTGGGGGATTTTTAGGTCATGGGGACAGAGCACTCCTGAAAAGATGAATTATTTTCTCTTCAGAATAGGTTAACTATCTTGAGAATTTTGACCCCTTTTCTCCTGCATGTGCCTACTTGCCTTTCTGCTTTCTGCCATGAATTAAAGCAGCACAAAACCCTGATTAGATGTGGCTACTCAATCTTGGATATTCCAACCTCCAGAATTATGAGCCTAACTAAATCCCTTTCCTTTATAAATTTCCCATCAAGGATTCTGTTATAGCAACAGAAAATGAACTAGAAATATACATATAATAAATTTAATAATGTTTGACAGCAATACTTATTTGTGGTCTATGTGAGACAATCACAGTGTAGCATGGAGGGAAAAAAAAATATATATATATATATATATATATTGTATCTTGAACTACATAGAAGTTGACAATTATATTATGCTTTGGTGTATTTAAGTCACATATCACTAGATTCTATTTTAATAACATTTTAAATTTATTTTTATTGGTTCTTTTTAGTTATACATAACAATAGGACTTGTGTCGCAGTTCCACCAACAGTATATGAATGTACCCTTTTACCTACATCCTTGCCAACATTTTTTGTTACTTTCATTGTTTATAATTGCCATTCTAATGAGAGTGGGATGAAACCTCAGTGTAATTTTAATTTGTATATCTCTAATTGCTAGAGGTGTTGAAAATTTTTTCATATATATGTGGACCATTCATATTTCTTCTTTTAAGAAGTGTCTATTTAGTTCCTTTGTCCTTTTGATGATTGGGTTATTTGTAGGTTTTTTTTGAGTTTTGGAGTTCTTCATATATCCTGCAGGTGGCAAAGATTTTTTTTCCCGTTCTGTAGGCTCTCTTCACACGGTTTCCTTTGCTGTGAAGAAGGTTTTAATTTGATGCTATCCCACTTATTGATTTTTTTAATTTTACTTCTAGTACTTTAGGAGTCTTGTTGAAGAAGGCAGTTCCTGAGTTAAAGTGTTGGGCCTGCATTTTCTTCTAGCAGTTGCAGGGTCTCTGGTCTAATGCCTAAGTTTGATGTAATTTGAGTTTTGTGCAGGATGAGAAATAGGCATTAAATTTAATTCTACTACATATGGATTTCTGGTTTTCCAAACACCATTTGTTGAAGAGACTATCTTTTCGCCAATGTATGTTTTGGGCACCTTTGTTTAGTATAAAATAACACCAGACTCAAAGGGTGATAGGGACCAGGGTTCTCTCAAGTCTGAATGTCCTGTATTTTCCTGGGCAAAACAATTTCCAAACCTAAATTTCTCCTGGTTTTCTAGTCACACTTTGAGTTGCATGGCAGGCCTCTGCCCATTCTGGTTTTCTGGACCCACCTTGTATTATACAGGTCTGGGTGCCAGGGTTTGGTCCCAATGTCCCCAACCACTGTCATGTGGTAGGGAAAATGGTGCCTGCCTCCACTCTCCATGGACACCTGAGAAAAGTGCATTGTATTTCACATATGATCAGTCTGACAGTGTCCTTATATTTTATCCTAATCAAGACATGCCACTATGCCACCTGAAATGCAGGTCAATTTTAGGTGCTTTCTCTCTCTCTCTCTCTCTCTCTCTCTCACACACACACACACACACACACACCACACACACACAATTTTTTTAAAGGGTAACTATGCAAGATGATAGTATATTAATGGACTTGACTATAGTAACTATTTCAGTATGTATGTCAAAATATTATATTGTATATCTTAAATATGTACTATAAAAATGTCCAGATTTAAACTTTGACTTGATAGGATACAATATTATAGGGTATGTTTTACTCATTGAAGATACTTCAAATCTGTGTGAACTATCCATAGGCAGTGTAAAAAAGAAAAAAAAATATTTATACAAGGGTCCTTTCAATATCTCCTGTAAAGAAAAAAGATGAACACATATTTTATGGTAAAATGTCATCATAAAAATATTTTATGAAGAATACTGAAGATAACTCTATAGAAAAGAATCAAATTTAATTGTAGCCCTTATTCTGTTGTCCATTTTTCTGTGCTTTCATTTCCCTCAGCATGTTTTCTTCCTCTCTTACTCTACAAGATATAGTTTGTAAAGCTAAATTATTCATAATATCTTGTATAGTGCTGTTGAGTGTCTATGTCACTTTTTACCAATGGCTCTTGTGTTTACTCTACTACAAAACCATCCCCTGTTTATCAGTAAAAAGAAACAGTATTTGACCTTGAAATTCTGCCTATTATTCAGAGAAGGACCTGTGTTGCTTTGTTCATATATTCTTTATGAGCAATAAATGAAAATCTTTAGTAATATTAATGTCTTCAAACTGAGTAAGTGGCTTTTGAGAATTATAATACATATACCAGCTGCTGGCAAGCAGAGTTTGAATGAGTCACTCACCTGAGATGAGATAGCCATGATCAATGTGTCTTGGCTAATCCATGGTCCAGTAGGCTAACATAATATTCTTGAGCCACTTAAAAAAGAAATAGAAAAAAATGTCAGAAAAAGAGAATGTGATGAACTGAGAAAAGACTGATAAATGACCTGATTTTGTCAATGTTCAACACTGGCACATTCCCATGCTTTACAGGTACATTTTCTTCTTTTTGGTCATAATTGCACACTATGTCTTTTTATTTCTTTCACATACCCATTCATTTACTATTATTTTCTCCCATCATTCACCACTCATGATGCTCAGCATAGTATATGTTAGACACCAAATGAATATCCATTGAGTAGAAGAATGTGTATACCTCCTTCTTTATGTGAATCCTTGATATATACCTTAAAGTTGTATACCTGATATTAGAAACACTACTTCCTGGGATAGTCACATGGATCAGCTAATCCCTGACTTTATCTCTGATAAAGGCAATAAGAGACATATCACAGGAAGGCCCATGACTTCCATTAATTTATTTAAATACATTGAAACTCTTCATCTTTGTAGACTCTATTACCTTTTGGGGTCATATTTCTCAAAGCTGTGTATTATGCTGTGCAAAAGAGAACTTCAATAGGGTTTTATTTTTTATAGCAACAGTACTTCCTTTAATGTTTTGGCACTAAGAGTTTCAAAGATTAATCAACACATCATTTTTTTCTTGTTTCATAAATAACCCATGTCATTATGCGGTTTTAAATATGCAAAAACTAACCCTTCAGTGAATAACAACCATACTTACCAATACAAAGGGGATAGTGAGCTTTGCAGAGAGTATTTCATAACAGTTTGAATCAAATCAGAACACAGATCATAAAGAAATCCCTTTCAATCTTCATTATTCTAGAATGGGTTAATAAAAATAACTGCTATTAACATTTGCTCTAGTTTAAAAGAGAAACATGTGAAACAAAGTATAAAAATGAACTGTGTCTAAAAGATGGGAATTTTTTGCATGATTGGTAATAGCTAATTATTTGGTACACTATGTCAACCCTCTGTATACTGGATATACATATTACCTATGTATAGATGATTGACATAATGCAGAGTAGACAAATACATGGTTTTCACAGAATGGCAAAACTGTAAGACATTGGAATAGTAATGAATCTTATTCTAGTTTACCCAAACCATATTTGAATACCCTTATCACATGCAAAGACTCTCAAGTGAATCTAGATAGTAGGAGCCCATCAGCCTTAGCATGAAGCTTATTAGTATTTTCTAGCTGCAATGTTCAATGAAAGTTGGTACAGGTATAAGAAAATGAAACACAATCAAGCTTTGGACACTTTGCCCAGACTTTATACAATAATTATGATATCTAAATAGGTAAGAAATTATTTCCTGTATATAGAGGTGACAAAGGCAATGATTACCCATAGAAATCCTATGTTAAAAACTGATTACTTCATAATGTCAGCTTTCAAAGTATCTTGGAAATTATCCGAAGCAATGTCAATACCAGAAGAAGTCAGTATATATCTCTTTTATAACTCTCCACAAAAACGTTTTGGAGTTGTTTTATGTTTTCTTTGATAAAAGAAACAGATTTACAGTTAAAGACTTGAAAATAGATACAAATTAGAATGTGTGTTTGAATTTCTGTTTGTGAAGGATTTCATGGTCAATTCATAATTTATTTTTAAGAATGTTTTAAATATATATGTTACAGAAATATTATAGGTAGGATTAATGATGTTCATAAACTTGGAAATGACCACAAAGGCCATTTTAAAAGAACAAAGCTTATGTTAAAGTGTCACACTTTTATTGCATGGCATTTTCTGGATCCTTACTGTAAAATGTATTGCTCTGTAACTAGACAATGATTCTTATGATCTGGTAGAAAATATTTCTACCAAATATTTCTTTATAAAATAGATCATTTATATTTTCAATGTCTAATGTGTAAAAAGAAAACTTAAAATCCATGCCAGAGGTGGAGACCTCCTATCATTATGTATTTATCAGAATCATTTGCCTATGTTCCAAAATCTTGATTAATAGCTCATCTTAGCTTGTATTCCTTGGAAATGCTCTGATACTGAGTGTTGGTAGTACAGTAAAGAAAGAGCTCTTTTTCATCTGATGAATAAAATCAAAGAGAAAAACACAGTAAAAATGAAAAAAAAAGATTTGTTCAGTTTCAGGACCATTTTTCATCTTTTTTATGGTTATGATTCAGTGCGAACAGTTTCTAAGGAAAAGAAGCCAATTTCCACAAATCCTGACACATTCTTCACTTTTTCCTCTGTTTTCCCCCTTTAGGTGTTTCTCTTTGATGTTCTAGTGACTAAATACCTGCTTTGGGTGGATATGGGGGTGTTATTTTGAATGGCAGAAATGTAAAACATCACACATGCAAATTATATTAGTGATTATGCATGTTTATGTTTGCTTTGGGAGGGGAGCTGGAGCAGGGGGCTTCCTCTATCACAAAACAGCTTAACTAGGTTGTGTCACCAGGATGGCAGACTAGGAAATATCAGCCTCCATCTCCCTTCCCCAAAAGATATATATCTATATATCTATATCTATATCTATATATATATATATATATATATATATATATATA
>NW_026000272.1:8724680-8752438 GCF_001458135.2 Marmota marmota marmota
AGGAAATAGGATGTAAAGAGATGTATTATACTGCTTGCTTTACTTTGGATATATTTGAAAATTTTTGTAAAAAACTTAAAAGGTACTTTTCTCAACATTATTTAGCCTGAAGAAAATATAAAAACTACAAACTATTTAAAAATGTACAGTTCTTACATCAAGAACCTCAAAGTCTTTTTGTTTTCCACATCGCATTCTCAATATCCAACTGGCCAACAGGCTTTCACAATTTCAGGTTGATTCTCTGAATTTTATTCCAGCTATTATTGACCTACTCCAAGACTCCATATTTTCTCATCTGAGTTATTAAAATATCTTTCTAACCTAACTCCTTTCTTCATACTTAGCTCATCTACTCCAGAGTGATCATTTCAGATCTGACCATGTTATTCTTCTTTTAAACCTTTCACAGCTTCTCTTTCCCTACATGACAAAAACCAAACTCTTTTTCCTTTATAATTATATCTATTTCAGTGATAACAAATGGCAATCTGCATAGAAGAAATGTCCTTTGTCCAGTAGATAAATGGTGCAGATGAAAATCTAATGATGCTTGCAGTATTTTCTAAATACCAAATATTCCAAAATCCTGAAAAATACTTTAAAACGATATTTAATATAGTACTAGACACTAAATATTGTAGAGGCACTTAGAAAAAAAATTGTTTTGATTTTTTTTCATTTAACATGCACTTAAAATGCAGTGCACGTCAATAAAAAAGACTTGGTTTTATAACCCCCATTACTAGAACAGTAAATGATATACCAAATACCATTACCATAACCATAAATGCTACTGTATTAAATTCCATACTGTTCTTGTTTCCTCTGTGTCTTACTTCAGATTCAGAATTCCAGGTTTCAACACCCTTTTGGCTAATCTTAGGTCACATGCTGTATAACAGATCAAAGATCACATATAACCTCCTAAGTTTCTCATAAGTAGCTGATTTTTTCAAACATGGAAGTGTCACATGATGATGGGAAATCAAAATAAAACAATCACCAATATCAATTCATGCCTTACTTTGGATAATCATTTCTACCATGATACGTAGTATGGTTGAACCCTTTTTCAAATGAAGAAACTAAGATTGAGAAAGGTTAAGTAATTGCTCTGGATTATGCAGCTATTATGTAGCAAATATTTTCCTTAAACCTGGGCAATGTTACTCTAGGGAGGAGCCACAGTATATCTTTACATCAAAACAGAAGCAATGTCCTGATACATGTAGTGCTTTGAATATTTTCCCTGATATTCAGATATATTATGCTTATTTATTGAAATCAGTATTTTCTTTTAAGAATGTTTATTTTATCTATGTATAAAGGAAGTATTTGGCATTTTTAGAAACCAAAGTGAAAGCTCAAATGAGTAAAAAATTTCCCTGGGGAGCTCAGCATTTGATTCCTAGAGAAGTGTACAAAATCAAAACTCAATCATTGGAATAATAAAGGCTGAAATGTTATAGGGAATTTTGAATGAAATCAATGATTCCTTGGCTTATTTGAAAATACGTGATGGGAAAAATGATAGTGTAGTGAAAGAACAGCTGTCAATTTGGAGCAGATAGCCAAAAATAATGTCAAAGGATATCTTAATTAAATAGAGTGTCTTTGAGTTTCATCAGTGTTGAGGAGACAACTGGGATTATTTATCCAAGGTTATAAAAATTGAACCCTAGAAAATCAGACTTAATTTAAATAAAATGTATAGTCAGACATATGATGGCACAGTTAATGTGAGTAGATAATATCACTGAATTATAGCAAAATTTAAAGAGGAAAAACCAATAGCATTATAAGCCTAAACCCACTGTCATGAACATTCTGTTTGGATTCAACTGTGACAAGATTTTTGTGGGGAAAGAACTCGAAGTCTCAATGCTTTCAATTATTTGTATTTAATTTTATATGTGCATGTGAAAATATTTGGGGTGTATCAGACAGTTCAATAAGAGTAAAGTTATAGGATGCTATGTAACTCATTAAAAACCTGCTGAAATTTATATCATTGTGTATTATTTTGTGTGATGAAGAAACTTCCTGTGATTACTAAGATTGTGGAAATTGAATCAAGAACTATTTGCAATGTGCAAGTAGGGTATGTTTGAGTGATTCACTGATTTCCTGATATTGATTCCCAATTTTGAAATTATATTTTTAAAAAATTATATATGATATATGATAGGAATTCTTTCAATAGAAACTTGTAATAGAATTACAGACAGTGTCTTTGCATCTAAAAATAGAATAATAATTCATTTTTTATCATCTGAAGAACAGGGTAAAATATTTCAAAACCATTTGTGACAGTGATAAGGAATTATGCCAATTAATATTCTCTAAATTGGCACTGTCCAATAAAAATTTTGGCAATGATTAAAATATTCTATATCTGCACTGTCCAATATATTAGTCACTAGGCACATGTTGTTACTTGTATACTTGAAATGTGACTAGTGTGATTGAGGGACTGAAACTTTAATGCTATTTAATTAAAGTAATTTAAATATAAATTAAAATAGCCACATGTGGTTAATGCGTATATATTGATCAACACAGCTTTAAATTGTAAAAATGGAAAAACTTGTTTGCAGAACACAAGAGAATTTCTCCATTTACCAAAAATAGATCATGGCAATTAAGACATATTTTATCATTATTAGATAAGAACAATATTCAATTCATATTTAATATGAAAGTCTAGATATAATATTGATAAATGTAAATAAACACTTCTAAAAGAAAATTTTCTGGACTGGTAGGGTCTTTAAAAAAGCATTTTTTTCTCATGACTATATTTTCAATACTTAACACAATGTTTGGTATAGAGCAAGCACAAGACCAATATTCACTCAATGAATCAATGATGCAAATAAAATAAATCATTATCAGATAAACTTTTTAAATGGAACAAATCTTTAAGTCAGTGGACAAAAATGTCCAGTGATAATACAGACTTAGATGCAAATGCTATTATAGAACTCTGATTTTACTGGAACTACCCAAAGCTCAACCCCAACCATGAACATTTCAACTAAATTAATTTTGGTTGTTTGTTTATTCTTCAATAATGCTTCTCTCATCTCAGAGGTATTACATATTGCTTTGGCTAGTATACAATGCTCATTTTAATTCAACAAATATTTGTTGTACATGTACTATAATCTAGACACTGTGTCAGAAAGTCAGTATGCTGGATAAGGCTGTTGACTCTGGAGTTTGATCATGTGGAATAGAATCCTGCTTTCCACATATTGGGTAACCTTGAGCAAATGACTTCTTCTCATGGTGCCTCAATTTCTATTTCCATAAAATGGGGTAATTATAAGAGATTACCACTGTTGTATTTTGGAGATTAAGCAATTTAATGCATATAAAGAATTTGGAATAGTCCCCCAGTATATTACCTATTACCTATTAAGTATGGAAATTCAGGAATAAACAAAATATACCTTATAGGGCTTGGTTTGACAGATAGTCTGGTCCTCAACATTTACCATCTGTGTCCAATGGGCAATTTTTTTTCTTACATTTCAAATCATTTTATGAATAATTTACATAAATGAGAACATAGGGATACTGAAAATGACTTTACTGTGAATGTGATCATTGTAAACCTTTTAAAATTTTTTTTTGTAGTTATAGATGGACAGAATGCCTTTACTTTGTTCATTTGTATGTGGTGCTGAGGATTGAACCCAGTGCCTCATTCATGCTAGGCAAGCACTCTGCCACTGAGCTACAGCCCCAGCCCCATTGTAAACATTTTTAACAAGTTAATTTGGGCACACAATCATTAGGAAACATGGAATACAACCCTATATGTACTTAGCAAAATGTGATAGGTCAGATTCTTATATGACAATATCATGTAGTGAGGTTGTTTCTGCTAAGGAACCAATTAGAAAACAATACACTTCCTTTTTGTCCTTAAAAAATAATCATTTGTTCACACAATCTTGAATTTGAGAAAATTCACTCTGGATAACACTATAAAATGATTCGTATAATCTCATATTTCTTTTCTTATTTGGTCAATTTCACCATTACTATTAGCATCTAGTGTTGATATGTTTCTTTGCATTCATCTTACCATTAGTCTAATAATTGTGAACAATTTTCCTGTATCAATTTTCTTCTCTTTGCCATTATAGTTGGAAAAATTCTTAATTCTCTGTTGTGATCAATGAATGTTAAGAATAGACTGCAAAGATATTGCATCTGGTCTTATTTTATACCTTACTGAAAGATGATTCCATACTTTGGACAGTGCATCAAGAAATCTGAAAGTTGACAATTTATTTCAGCATTGCATCATTTTCTTGGCAATCCATCATTATCCTATCTTTATACTATTTTGGTCTTTTCAAAAATAGTCTGGAGGGATGGGGTATAGCTCAGTGGTAGAACTCTTGCCTAGTATGTGTGTAGCTCTGAGTTTGATTCCTAGAATTGCAAATTAATAATAACAACAACAATAGTAACAATAACAGTAGTAATAGTTTGGAACTATTAAGTAGTACTCACGAGTAAGGATAAAATAATTGCTGGAATTATAAAAGAAAAATCTTTCAAGATATTGAAAAAATAAGCTGACATAAGATTGTATACTGCTGACTTAAATTTATTCTAAGCATACGGTGAGTTGTGTATTTAAAAAAAAGTAAAGTTTCTCTCTATTCTTTGGAAGATCTGTAAGAATTAGTGAACATCATGAAATATGAATGCATGTGCTTACAACTGTTCAAAAATAAAGCTTTAAAATCTGGTCTAATGGGGTATAATGATATACCAAAGGATAAGATCCACAGATTCAGACATATATTAAACAAATAAATACATAAGTTAGATAATAAAAAGCATTGATAAATGTACTAAAGGAAAATTGCAATCACAATGACAAAATAATTAATTAATTTAAATTAATGAGTCAGAAAAATTTTGGAAGAAGTGAGATTGACATGATCTGAAAGATTCGCCCAAGGAATAGTAGTATGTTCAAGGGCTCTGAGGCAAGATAGAACATGACACATTTGAGAAATAGAAATAAAGACTATGACTGTGAGTAGGGAGAAAGTGTTGCCAGTGGCATGAGATGAAGCTGCAGACTGAGTCTCAGCCAAGTCAGAGACTCTATGTAGGCTGTTATAAGGACTGAATTTTATGCTAACTGCTGTGAGAAACCACCACCGAAGGGCACTAAGCATAGGGTGAAAAAGTTATTAAAGTGTTATATGCTCATTTTTAAAAAAATAGACAATATAGAGGGAAACAATAAGAGATCTTGAGCTCACGTTCCAACACCAAAAATTTGGTGTGCATTCTTCTCAGTTCATTTAGTGACATGCAAATGCAATGGCAGATGAACAGATTTTTATATTAACCACGATTATGCTAGTTATACTCTTTAGAAGTCTTCATTTAGCATCATATCTTTGGTTTGTTTCCATACAGGGACCATATAATCCTGCCTTATTTTGCCAAAGGCTACCTAGCATGTCATTATAACAGGAATGGCTTAACTTCTGAAAAGATCCAGATAGTAAATACTTTAGGTTTTTCAGTCTAAAAAAAAAACACATATTCTTCTATTTTAGTGTGAAAACAGCCATATGCAAGAGTAAATGAGTAAGTATTGCTGTGTTCATACACCATATACAACAGGGAGAGAAGAGGCTTTTGACCATGGATGGCAGATTGCCAACTCCTGGAAAAATATATATATTTTTATGAGATTTTCATTATTTTTTAAAAAAATCTAATCCTCTTAAAATTAAATGTTTATACATGCTTTAAAATCTGAAACTAAGGGGCTGGGGTTGTGTCTCAGTGGTAGAGTGCTCGCCTAGCACATGCGAGGCCCTGGGTCCGATCCTCAGCTCCACATAAAAATAAATAAATAAAATAAAGGTATTGTGTCCAACTACAACTAAAAAAATAAAAAATAAATTTAAAAAATCTGAAACTAAGGGCTGAGGTGTAGCTCAGTAGTAGAATATGTGCTTAGCATGTGCAAGGTCCTGGGTTTCATTCCCAGCACACTAAAAAAGAAAATGAAAAGAGAAAATATACAGAAAGCTCTAAAATAAGAAATATTTTTCCTCCCTCTTCACTTTGTAGTCATTCAACAAATGTAAGCACTTTTTCCAAATTCTATCCTTTTGTTTTGCTTATAATAATCATTATCTTTAAATAATACCTTTTTACTGCTATTTCTTGATTTAGGGATATGTTGATTACATGATATTAAAGAGGTAAAAAAAAAATATACTGACTGCCTAATATTAAAATGAGGAAGTTTCTCCTGCATTTATATTCTGTACCTTCTCTCTTCTTGCCTTTGTTGTATTATTATTTTATTTCTAATGTATTTTGTATCATGTACAGTTGATTTGATAACTACAATGGAGGTTTTTTCTGGGCTTTGTTTCTGGTCTAATTCCTTAAAATTAAAAATCCAGCATTATTATAATTATGTAACTATATTTAAATCAAAACTAAGTACTGACAGAACCCATAAAGAAGAATCTTTATGTTACTGAATGACAGAGTCCAGGAAGTAAATTGTTTTACGTATCCAGGTTCAAGGATTCTCTTTTAATTTCTCTTTGTCTTTTCTTCTTCCCAGTTAAGCTTGGTTATTAATATTTCAAATTCTTTTTCATGTCTTTTACATTATTTTGGATTAATTCATCAATATATACATATACACAGAGTATATAAATCATAAATTTTGAGTCCTTATATGTCTAAAAATATGTTTATGTATACATGAACACTTAATTGAAAGTTTGCTCTCATTTTAGAATCCAAAGTATAAATTATTTGTTTTCTGAATTTCAAACACGTTATTCCAATCCTATCAAGAATTCAGTGCCATAGTTAAGAAGTCTGATGTTATTCATATCTTCAGTTATTTTCTCAGTAACCTATAGGCATTTTTCTTCTTTTATTGGTGCATTTTAATTATATATAATGGTGGGATTTGTTATATGTTTGTATATGCACATAATATAACAATATAAATTGGTTAATATTGTTCCTTTAGACCTTTCTTTCCCTTCCTTCTATTTGTCCCCTGATCACCTATTTATGTTCTACAGGTCTCCCTTCTATTTTTGTGAGATCCTGTCACCATTTTTTCTCTGTCTTCCACATTTTTACAGAAAACATGACACTTGACTTTCTTAGTTTGGCTTATTTCAATTAACATAATGCTCTCAAGTTCCATCCATTTTCTTGGAAATGACATAATAAAAAAGTAAATGAATAGAGACATAATGAGTGTGAGGTTTTTTTTTTATTTTATTGGTACATTATACTTGTACATAACAGTTGGGTTCATTTTGACCTCATCATATATGCATGGAATTTAACTCACTTCATTTCAGTCCCTAGTGCTTTCTTTCACCTCCTCCCTCTACCTATTCCCCTTCTTCTATTCTACTGGTCTAGCTTCCATATTTATATACTTTTAATTGTTCCTTTCTAGAAACACATAGATTTCACTATGATATATTTATACATGCACATAGTGTGCTTTTGTCAAACTCATTCTGCACTGACTACCCTTTCCTGTCCATCCTCCCTCCCCCTCATTCTCCTCCTATTCTGTTCATCTTCCATCTTTTTGATATCTGAACCCCCACCCCTTGTTTTTTCCCCTAAATTTCTCTGGTTTACACATATAAGAGAGAATATTCAACCATTGATTTTCTGAGTCTGCCTTATTTAACTTAGCATCATGATCTCCAATTCCAGCCTTTTACCAGCAAATGCTTTGATTTTATGATGTTGAGTAGAACTCTATTGTGTACATATATCCCATTTTCTTCATTCATTCATGTGTTAACAGGCACATGGGATGATTCCATAACTTGGTTATTGTAAATTGAGCTGCCATAAACATTGATGTTCCTGTATCACTATAGTATGCTGATTTTAGTTCTTTTGGATAAATACTGAGGAGTTAAATATCTTCATCATATGGTAGTTCTATTCCTGGTCTTTTGAGGAGTCTCCATATGTCATTCTAACTGGAGTGAAATAAAACTTCCATATAGTTTTGAGTTACCTTTCTCTGTTTGCTAGAAATATCAAATATTTTTTTATATATTTACTAGCCTTTTTTTGCCCGCTTATTGATTTTTTTTTTTTGGTGCTAAGATTTTTGAGTTCTTCAAATATTCTCAATATTAATCCCTGTCCAAGGAATAGCTGGCATAAGCTTTTCTCCCATTCTGTAGGCTCTCTCTTTATACTATTAATTGTTTGCTATGCAGAATCTTTTTAATTTGATCTTGTCCCACTTATGTTTTTTTAGTAGTATATGGACTCAATGCTTTTATTCATTTTTATGTGGATCGAACTCAGTGCCTCACACTTGCAAGGCAAGTGCTCTACCACTAAGCTACAACTCCAGCCCCTGTCCCACTTACTGACTCTTGGTTTTATTTCTTAAAGTTTAGGTTCTTATAAAGAAAGTCAGTGCCTGCACCAATATATTGGAGTGTTGACTCTATGTTTTCTTCTAGCAATTGCAAATTTTCTGGTCTAATTCTTAGGTATTTCTCCACTTTGAGTTGCCTTTTGTACAGGATGAAAAGGATATTTGTTTCATTTTTCTACATATAGATGTCTAGTTTCCCCAGCATCATTTGTTTAAAATTCTGTCTTTCCTTCAATGTATGTTTTTGGCACCTTTTTCTAGTGTCAGATAAGCGTATTTATGTGGATTTGTCTGTATATTCTATTCTATTTCATTGGTTTTTACGTCTGTTTTAGTGTCAGTACCATAACGTTTTTGTTGCTATAAGTCTGTAGTAAAAATCAGATATTATGATGCCATTGATTTTTGAGAAGATACAATAATTGAATTTTATAATGTTGAACTTGGTGGTAATGTGTGTTATCAGAGTGTCAAGAGGAAAACTGAAAAGGAAGCTAGCATATAAACCCCAGAAAAGAGACATAGTAGAGATGGAGGGAAGTAAAATGGGCAACAAGGGTTATAGTAAGTTGGCTGAAGAACTAGAAGCAATTTTTCACTCAAGAATCTGATTCGAAGACTATATTTTTTTCTTGAACCAAACTCAATTTTAAGCAGAAATCATTGAAAACAGGATCTATATCAAGTGACTGGTGTCTCTAGAAAATTGCATTTTCTGCAACATATGTATGTAATGGTTCATTTCCCTTGTAATGTGAAGCATTTTTGGTAGAAACAAGCATACCATTTATTTGAAAAATGTATACATGAAGGTCTTATCACATACAAGATTTGGCTATAAAGTTGCATTATTAAATGACATTTAAAGGTCCAGGAATTAAAGGGTTAGGGAAAAGGGGCATGAAACATGAGGAAATGACTAAGATGAGCATCTTAAATCTGCAATAGTCATTCACATAAATAATACTGGACCATTTCCAATCTGTCATATTCTATGAAGATAAACAGTGCCCTTTGCTCAGATAGGTTGTCCTTCAAGTACAGTTAGCATTGTAGTGTCAAACATCAACTATCCTGCCATGACAGTCTAGAGATCAAACATCTGATACTGTGTTGGTAAAGTACAAATATGGCAACAGCTTTGTTCAGGAGGTAGAATCAGTGTTAATAGCTGCCAAAATAGGATCCTGAAAGCATCCATTTAAAATTCTTGTCAAGTAATTTTAATGCCAATAGTATAGCAACTAATTGACTTCATCAAGTGGCTCCCTTTGCTAAACTAAGAATCACTCAATGCCAGATACCTATCAGAGCCAGACACCTATCAGATTTTCCCTTGAAGTCAGTCTCCCTCCCTCCACACAAGTACTAAAATATATGTATATATTTATTTATGAACCAATCTCTATTTAAATTACATGTTATATTCAACTTCAACTTCCTGACAAGAGATGTTATTTTCTGTTTCTTAAGAAGGGATTTTAATCTTATTTTTTGAGGGATTTGGGGATGATAGAATAAATAAATATATTTCTTTTTTCCACAGCTAACACTTGCTAAGTGACTACCCTGTTCTAAATATTGTATTAAGCTCTGGACACCCATGAATATACAATCATTTGTTAAAAGGTGTAAAGATTATGTAGTTCTGCTTGCTCTTGGACTTAACATAAATATCCCAAAATCCTATGAAAATAGATAACCATCTGTCCAGACCGAAATTGAGTGATAAGGTTTCCTGGAACCTTAGTGACTATAGGGAGTAGAGGGAATTATAGGGTACTCATTTTAAAACTGAGGTGGTTTTACTTTGTCGTTAGGAAATGGATTTAACTTTTCATTAAAAAATAGTATTTTTTGAGAAATGTATGAATTGGTATTTGGATTTGAATATACAACACAAAAATGCTATTTTAACGTGATTAAACTGTAATACACAATGACTTATCACAAATGTAGACAGAATTATATCTATGCAGATTGAGTGAATTTGGGGAAATTCTTTCCTCACCCTGGGCCTTGGAAGACCAAGGAATTAAATTCTGTCTAGGAAAGGCAGGTCTTCCAAGAGGCCTACTTTTTCTAGGCAGATGGATGCTAGAGTCTGCTCTTACTGCTACATTCTCAGTGAATTTAATAATTCACATGATAATTAATTTCTTATTTTGTTGTGTTGTAGCAAGAGATTGTGTCACAGAAAGAAATTGTAAAGCCTTGGATTTGAAGTAACTTCTAAACTCCACTGCCCACCCATCACAAACACAAGCAAACAAACAAGGTCAAAAATATTTTCTTTGCTTATCTAACATGTATTTTATGATATCCTAGTTTGTTTGATATATCCAATTCAAGGAAAAGTCCATCTGGACATGTACAGTGGCACACATCTGTCATCTCAGGTTGAGGCAAGAAGATTGCAAGTTCGAGGCCAGCCTGGTAAAGTTAACAAGACCCTGTCTCAAAAAAGACAAAAAGGGCTGGAATGTGGCTCAGAGGTAAAGCATTCCTGGGTCTAAACCCTACTATTGTCAAAAAAAAAAAAGAAAAGAAAAAAAAAGGAAGCCCATCCATTTCTCAGAAGACAAGCATTCTTTTACCATTCCTATGGTTGATTGTTCACTATTCATATTTTAGTATACATCAAAAAAGAATAATATTCCAAACATAAAGAATGTAAGTACAAGTAAAGTCTTGAAATGTGAAATAATAAATAATAATAAAAAGGCCCAAAATGGATAATACATAATTACTCATAAATAAGAATAGTCCCCAATTGGTTGGTATCTGAAAAGTTCAATTCATCAAATCAATGTTCATATAAAGTAATAGCATCCTTTTCAAATACATTAGAATAAAGATCTATGTTTTTAAAAATCATGTGTTCAGACCTATTTTAAAGAACCATGAATTTTATGTGCATATTTGCAATAGTATTTCAAACTTCAAGTCCCATATCTAAATTTTTGAATTTGTTCAAAATTCTGAAAAACCGTCAGACTCATCTTCTTTATTTACTGCTTTCATCAACGCATTACCCTATTCAAACACTTACAATGCCCATTGAATGAATGTTGAATTCTTCTACTTGACTTTCAAGGCCATTAATCTTATATCTCACAGTATCTTTCTTATCAGGTTTTTTTTTTTTGTAATTTTACTCAAAATTCCTCTTATTTTGGCCATCTATTTTCTTTATTATCTCTCAACCATAGAAGACTGATTATTTTCCTGGGTCTTGACACACATACCATAGAATTTATAACCCCTTCCTTAGATTTTATCTATGCAGTCAGTTCCCTTAAATTTCAGTAATGACAGTAGCTATATAAGAACAATACAGGGACCTTGGATACCTTTCTTTTCCTCCAATTTCTTTCATTCAAAACAGGGTTCAGTATGCCTACATATAACTGTAAGAATTAATTGAAGTAATATTTGTAAAAGTACTTAGCAATGTCTTATAAATAGTGGTGCTCAACAAATATTCATTTAGATATAAACTCCAAAGGTAACTCTTTTGAAGAAGCAAAATTATTCAATTTCATTACAATATTATAATTTGGATATGGAATAAAATTGGTGAAAAAGTGATGGTTGTTACATTTTTGTTTTTTTCCATAGATCTTATTTGTAAAACACAGGTGGAACTTTGAAGTCATAAAAAAGAATAAATACAATAATTCTTATATGTAAAAATATATTCTATAACAACCTGTCACTAAAAACATTTTATTTTACCTTTTATACAGCTTTAACAGTTATAGTCTTTGGGTTCATCCTGACAAACTCATACACATATCTAATTGGATTTCAGTTCATAACACACCTTTCCCACCCTGTTTTCCCTCCCCTTCCCTGTTCTTGTTCCTCTGTCTTCTACCCTACTTCCTTTTGCTCATGTAACTTAAAATTTTTTAATGCATTTTCTCATTTGAACATAAGTGGAAAATAAGGACTTATTATTATTACTACAATTTAAGATGTGAACAATGAAGCTTAAACAGACTAATTCACAGACCAAGATAGGGATTATATTATTCAAAAAAGTTATTTGGCAGCAAATCAAGTGTGTTAGAACATTGTACACAATTATATTTTATGGGTGTGTCAGAGTTTTTTTGTCCCTTGCATAGTGTGGGCATGTGTGTTTATAGAATCATGGAATCTTCTATGTTCCAATATTGCACAGTGGCTATATATATGAGTATGTATGCAACTTATTTGGGAGTTCAGTTCTTAGGCCAATTATATGTCATTTTGTACAATGTCTAACATCTGATAATTTTATTTTGTCCTGAAAGATACTTTGGACATTTGAAATCCCCTCACCTATTACATCAGGTTATTGTCTAAGGATGGTGATTTTAAAAAAAAATACCTCCAAGTAAATCTGTGCTTTTCTGTAGTATATTGCATGAAGTCTTGGGCTACAGCTTGAATATTATTCATTTTGTTTTGCTATTCAGTGAATATGGATGAACTCGCAATATGTCATCTTTGTCACAGTGTCCAAATCATTATTAAGAATAATTATGGGGCTGGGACTGTGGCTCAGCAGTAGCACACTTGCCTAGAATGTGTGATGCACTGGGTTCGATTCTCAGCACCACATATAAATAAATAAAATAAAGACTATCAACAACTAAAAAAATATTTTTTTAAAAAAAAAAGAATGATGGTTGGGGCTGGGGCTATGGCTCAACAGTAGAGCGCTCACCTAGTAAGTGCGAACTGCTGGGTAGGATCCTCAGCACCACATAAAAAAATAAACAAATAAAATAAAGATATTGTGCCCAACTATAACTAAAAAAAATATTTTTTTAAAGAGAGAGAGAAAGAGAGAGAGAGAGAATTTTTTTAATATTTATTTTTCAGTTTTCAGCGGACACAACATCTTTATTTGTATGTGGTGCTGATGATCAAACCCAGCGCCCTGCACATGCCAGGTGAGCGCACTAACACCCGAGCCACATCGCAAGCCCCTAAAAAAATATTTTTAAAAATTAAAACAAGAATAATGGTACCTGGATTTTTTTGTATTATCTCATTGCTCACTCATTCCTACTGTCTATATAACTGTCTTTTACTTGTAAATCTATCCAGCTTTGCTGCCCAGGAGAATTACCTGGAAAAATTCCAAGTGAAAAAGGAGCAAACACCGTAAACAAAAAGTTATAGAAAAAATAATGGAATAAAATCTCAAAGAATTAGTATAAATATTAAGATACACAACCTTATTTCTTTAGCAAAAGTGAGCAATATACAGTGTGGATGTTATAAAAATCTTGAAAATGTATCATTTTAATTTTCTTTAATATGCATAAACTCAAGCAAAAACTCATTTCATATCTTTCCTAATTAATGCTTATTAAAGCCTATGAATGTTCTTTCTACCAATAGAAATTAGCAACCTTTTATTAAAATTTTTAAAAGCCTCTTTGTTCACATTCAGAACCAAGATATTTATCACTACCTATGAGGAAGCATGTAGACTGGGAATGCTGAGATTCAAATGCAGTCCAGCATTAAGGCAAGGGGGAAGCAGGTATCACTATGGGGGCTATTTCTCATCTTTGATTCTTTCTTGTTACAGATGGCAGTTTGACACTTTATTTTCTTCTTTTTCATCTTGTTCTTTCATTCAATCCCATTCCCTTGAAAAAGTAATTGGTTGTACCTTAGCTAACCTTCTATATTTCTAATCCTGTTTCCTGTTGCCAGAACTGGTCCCTTGGTGGCAAAAGGATCTTGAATATTCACTACTCCTTTGGCTAGATAGTGTTCATCCAATTGTTCTATACTTTTGTCTGTATTGAAGTTCTGATTGATGTTATAATACTAGTTCTGCCTAAAGTATGCAAATTCCTTCATCTGTCAAAAAGGAATAATCAAAAAAAATGTTATTTGTATAAGAAACCTATGCTCAAGATCCCAAGAATAGATCTTGAGAATTTTAAGCACAAATGCCAATGTAATATTAAAGGTTTCTGAGCACAGGAAATGATGTTTAGATTCTTCTAGAACTAACTTTTCATTTCTTAAATTTTCATATTATCTAGGCAAATTTCTGATATAATATCTATGTTGCATTTAGACTCTCATAAAATCAACAGTTTCAGGCAGCATGTGGGGTTAACTCTCTTAAATAACTTATAAATATACAAGATAGACAAAGCTAGTTTTATAATGAAGAAACAGATCCAAAGATCAGTTGAACTGTCCAAGGTCATCTGGTTAGGAAGTAGCAGAACCAGGATGAAAGCTCACTTTTACAGACCCAAAGGCAAGGCTATTTTTACTTTCTTATAACAGTCTATATGGGTATATTTTGAGAATTAAATAGAATAAAATGTGTCCTTTCTGCACACGTAATGACCTTTATTATTAATTTGAGAAAGTTATGAGGTTAAACCATGCACAGCTTCAAAAATCTGAAAGGATTTCTTCTTTTAATAGGAATAAACTTCCATAACCTATAGGAAAGTTAAAAGATAAAATAGTTGTAAAGTAAATACAATAATATATTAGTATTTAAGCAGTAGATTGTAAGTAATGAGAAATGTTATCACTAATAAAAGAATTACAGAGGTCTCTCTCAACCAAAATATATCTATCTAAAAATCACTCTTGGACACTATGCCTCTATCTTAAACCAGCACAGCTTTAAGATCCATGGAAAATATTCTGGTATTATACCTGTATCAAATGAAGTTACAGGGTAGCAGAGATTGAAAAAACATAAAAGATAAATAAATAGTTCCTTATCCCCACAATTTTACTTCTATCAATAATTAGTGAGCTTCTCCATATACTAGACAGTATGCTAAGTGCTTATAAAGGTGTTTGAATATAATTTTCATATATTTAAAAGATAGCTATTCCCAACATCATCATCATCATCTCTATGATTGTTAGTTTTATGTGTCAAATTGGTTAGGTTATAGTTCCTGCTCATTCAACCAAACAGTAACTTATGTGTTTCTATGAAGGTATTGTATTCGTAGTTATCACCTACAATCATTTAACTTTATAAGGAGATGACCTCAATAATGTGGGTGAGCCTCATCAAATCAGTTGAAAGATCTTACAAATAAAAACTGACATTCCCAGAGAAAGAAGAAATTCTGCCTGAAGACTATAACATCAACTTCTGACCAACAGTTTGTAAGCTTTGGTCCTTTTGTTTGGATTGCAGACTTATCATCCCCTCAAGCTGCATAAGACACTTCCTTGAAATAAATACATTTTAAATATTAAATATTTTTATTTATGCATTGGATATTTTATTTAATAAATCAATTGAAAGATAAGCATGTATATGTTTATATGTATGTGTGTGTCTATCTATGTACCCATGCATCTATTTATCACTTACCTACCTACCTATTTCTACTTTTGCTTTCATTTCTCCTGTGAACCCTAACATATATAATCCTCATTTTAAAAATGAGACAAGTTGGGCTGGGGATGTGGCTCAAGTGGTAGCGTGCTCTCCTGGCATGCGTGGGGTGCTGGGTTCGATCCTCAGCATCACATAAAAATAAAATAAAGATGTTGTGTCCACCGAAAACTGAAAAATAAATATTAAAAAATTATCTCTCTCTCAAAAAAAATCTTAAATAAATTTTAAAAAATAAAAAAATGAGACAAGTTAACTTCAGACATTAGGTAATTTGTGTAAGACTTCAGGACCCAGAAATGCAGGGCCCAGAAAGTAAGAACACACATCTTCTGACTGTTAAGTTCAGTAGTCTTTCTGATGTCTACCTTAATTTTTCTGTTTATTTATGCTTCATACTTTCTCTGGTTTGAAAGCTTTTTGTAGATATAGAACAGTGCTTACCCATATTCTTATACTGATGAGAGCTATTGAAGGAAGTTGAAGGTTTCATTTACCTATCCACACACCAACCAGTTCTGCTGACACCTGTTCTATATTCAACTAAATGACTCAGTTATAGTTTGCATACAGGAAGCCATTGGCTAAAAGGTATTCTAAGTGAGTAGGTATAGACAGTCTGGCATACATCAGAAAGCTCTTACAGGGGTTTCCAAAGTAATACTAACATTTATTAGCACCTACTGGTGATAGACATTGTGCTAATAACTAGTAGCAGGAGGTTTCAAAAAGAGGGCTTGATTAGGTTGCTGCATTTTGGAAGCAAAATGGCTCTATCTCTGAGATATGGCTTTAAAGACAGGAGATAGGGGATTATATCACACTTTCTAGCTAACTTATAGTAATTCACTTCATCTTGATGACCTTTGCTTTCTTCACATATGATATGGAGATGATCACAACATCAACATCATAATACTGTTGTGAAGACAAAATAGGTTAAAAAGGTTCTGTAAGCAAACGTATTATGCAAATTAGAATCATAATTATCCATAGTTAAGCATATCATCCTTCCTGCTTTGTTTACAGAACTGGACTATAAATTGTAGGTAATACAAGGAAAGCCTGGAAGCTTATCTCTTGGAAGTGTTCTCATTCTATGAATGAGGAATAAATACATGAAGTACAGAGAAACTACATGCCAGAATATCTATTTGTGTTTATGAATTGTTTGCTTCTGAATATCCACAGTATGTAAGACAGAATCTTATTTCAAACATAACGATGATAGTGCAGCTGCTTAATATACAGTGAGTGAGTGATACTTCTGTACAGTCTGTTCCTACTAGCTTGGCTGGCTAGGTGCTACGCCAATGTAATGACAGGTCCTTTCCTATTAGCAGCCCTGTGCGATGTTGTACAAGTTCCAAATTTTATTCTTCTTCCAGCTTGCTATTTTACAAGATCACATAGATGTAAATAGTGGTTTACTATATTTTATATATATAATACCACATATTGAATTATTATAGTGTATCCCACACTGTTGATAATCTAAAAATATATTCTATAATTTTATGCTCACAATATTCCTGCAAGTTGTAACATACAGAATGAGACAGTCCAACTTTCACAGATAAATTATCTGAAGTACAGAAATGTGAACTGGCCTATTCAATTATATTGAAACCTAGAATCAAATTCAAATCTCTGTGACTCTAAAAGTTGCACTGTTTGCACTAAGTAGAATTATGGACATAGGACTACAGTAGCATAGACTCAAATTTCCTGAGGAAAGAAAATGATCCTTGGAGAATATCTAGTCATAAGTTTTCATTTTATGGAGGAATAAGCTGAGATCTCAAGAAGGAAAAGGATTTACTCCAAGTCACATGGAAAGTAAGTAACAACTTCAAGCTACAATTATGCAATGCAGAACTGGAGTATATATTTCATCATTGCTTTGACAAATACTTATTAGTATTTGCTGGTATGATAAGTAACTGTTATAAATAGTAGTTGGACAATAAGAACTACAGAAGTAACTCTGAAGATGGGAACTAAGATGGGTAAAACTGGACAAGTAGATCAGTGTTTATCAGAGATGCAGTATGGTTAGTGCTGGAGAAAATAAATTCTGAGCCTCTGACATACCCTAACTAGCTTCAAAGTCCAGATTCACTATTTCATCCATTCATTTATTCATTCATCCTTTCATTCAAGAACTATATAATTCTAAGTAAAGCCAGGGGTTACTCTATATGCTTGAATTATACCATTCAATAAGACATAAAAATTCCTGGTTGGGTGGAGCTTAAATTCCACTAGAAAAGACAGATGATGAACAATAAGCATAATTCATAAGCAAATCATATAGCTTACTACAAGAACATAAATTCTCTTGAGAAAAATAGAGCACATTAAGCAAGATCATGAGTACAGGTAAATAATGTATAATTTTAAACAGTGGGATCAGGTAGGTATCATGGAAAAGGTGACATTTGAACAAAAACTTGAAGGAGGTCAGATAGTAACCCAGCTATATATTTGCAGAAGTAACATTCCAGACAGTTTAAACACCAAGTAGAAAAGCTGAGGTTACCTAATGACTGGTATATTTGAGAAACAGTGTGAAAAGCAATTTTCCTGGAGCACAGTGGAAGAAAGAGAGAAAAGACCATGATAAGTTCAAAGAAGTAAACAACCGCACATGGAAGATGATTGTGTAAAGTCATGTTGGAATATTGGATTTTACTCTCAAAAAATGGGAAGCCATTGAGGAGTTCTGAACCAAGGAATGGCATGACTTGGCTATAAATGGTGGAAGCAAGAACATCAGTTAGGAAGAAATTGCAGTCATCCAGAGGAAAGATAGTGGTGACTAAGACCAGAGAGGTAGCTATAGAAGTGTTAAAAAATGATATAATTCTATATAATTTTTAAAGATAGAATATATTTTTTATTATTAAGTATGTGATGCACGGTAAAAAGAATAAAGGACAGACTTTGAGGATTTTAATGCAAGCAAACAGAGTGAGGTTGACATAAATCAAATCAAGTAAGTCTATGGGTGAAAAATGTTTCAAAAAGAAAACTGAGAATTTCATTTTAGACACATGATGTCTATAACATCTATTAGTTTATCCAAGTGGAGATATGGTAGATAGTTGGATATAAAAGTGTGGAGTGTAGGGAAGAGGCACAGCCTAGAGATAAACATTTGGAAATAAGGAAAATGTTGATGGGATTTAAAAATTGGGAAAGATCATCTAAAACTGAGTGTACATAGAGAAAAGCCCCAAGAACTGGGTCCTAGGATTTTCCCAAAAGGTTAGATGATGAACAGGAAGACAGTAGGGGAGAACAAGATTGATGGCCAGACAAATAAGATTAAAACAAGGAGATTGGGATGTCCTGGATGTTATGTGTAAGAAGTGTTCCCTAGATTAGTTGTGCCCAGTACCAGTGTTAGAACAAGTAAGATGAGGGCTGAAAAAGAACCATTGGATTTAGCAAGATAGAGCTCACTGGTGACCTTGAAAATAGCAGTGTCATTGAAATTGTGTGCATAATTGTGGATAGACTGAGTTCAGGAGAGAATGGGGAGAGAAAAAAATGAGGTCAATTAATGGGGAAGAAAAAAAATGAGGTCAATTATTGTAAAAAGTTCTCTCAAAAATCTTTGGTCTAAGTAGGTGCAGAGAACTGGGGCAGTAGCTAAAAGAAAGAAACAAGAAGAGACAACATTTTTTATTTGTCTGTTTCTAAGATTTTTTCCCATCTTAGAAAGAGACAAATAAAAAAGAACATGCTTGCTGCTATTAGGTACAAAGTTCTGTAATGTAGGGAAAAGGTGATGATTGCTGGAGGTGATGTATTAGAGGAGGAGATGGGGATGTGATCTGGGAAAAAAGTGGAGTGGTAGACCTCAGATCAGTCAGTTTCTCTATAGTAATCATGTAATGGGTAGATAGTAATAGAATATATATGAGTAGGTGTGATAGAGGGGGTGGATACAGGCTTGCAGTATGAAATCAAGCCAAGTCACCTAACCCCTTTAAGCCATATTTTCCTCCTCTGTAGAATGAAGGAAATGATTCTGTATGTCTCATAGAACTGGTCTGATGACTAACTGCATGCTCACTCCTGCCTGTAAAAGTACTAGGTCTGGTGCTGACACATAGTAAGCACTGTCTGATAAATGCTAGTCATTGGGCTGGGGATTTAGTGCAGTTGGTAGAGTACTTGCCCTTCATGTACAACGCCCAGGGTTGAATCCCCAGTACCAAAAAGAAAAAAAGAGAAAAATGCTAGTTATTATTTTTAATAGCAAGGATCCTATAATCAGATAGCCTGGCATCAAATACCATTAGGTGCTTTACCTGCTCTCTCTAGGCCTTATTTTCTTCATCTGTAAAACAGTAATAATAATATTTCTTACCTAATGGGTATAATGAGATAATACATGCCTCTAGGCACTACTGAAAAATCTTCCTCCATGGCTAGAATGACAGAATGCATACCCTGACCTTGCTTTTCTGGAGAGGAGACAAGAACAACATGGAGTAACAGGCTCAAAGCTGGACTCCATCTAATTCATTCTCTGAGCTTGGCCAAATCACTTAACTTTTGCAAAATAAAGATAATGTCAGTCACCCTTATTATCTGATCTTTATTATAATTTTGAGAATCACTCTGTATAATATAATGAAACAATCCCAAACCAAATGCTACCTAATATATCTGAGTTGTAACAATGTTTATGTGTGAAGCAGTCTAATATATTAACCTAGGTCTAGTATCGCAGGATAACAAAATAATAAAAATAACCAGTTTGTAAAGGGAAGATGGGGAACTGGAAAGGCTATGTTAATAAATACATAACTGGGGCTGGGGTTGTAGCTCAGTGGTAGAGCGCTTGCCTAGCATGTGTGAGGCCCTGGGTTCAATCCTTAGCACCATATAAAAATAAACAAATAAAATAAAGGCATTGTATTCTTCTACAGCTAAAAATATTTAAAAAGAAAAAGACATGCTGGATGAGGAAGGCACTCCCTTACTCATTCTCTGCACAGCTTCTAACAGAGCAGGTTGTAGGTTTTAAATAAATATCATATACATCACTGCCCACCAAAAAACCATTTTGAGCCCCCCCCAAACATATCTGTCTTCCTCCTCATTCTTTCGATCACAATGCCTCTAGTGTAGTAGGTGATCCAATCATAACTATAGCCCTTCCTCCTGCCCACCCTAATTTTAAATTAGACAACTGCATAGTAGACTATAACCCTGAACTTATCCTATCAGAGCAAGGGGCAGTGAGTGCTACCTTAGGACTAAAAACTTGGGCAATACTCCTGCACAAGGTGCTTGCTTGCCAGATATTTTTGGTAACAAACCCTTCTGTAGAAGTAAAATTTGCCTTGCTGAGTAAATTTTGAGTATGTGTCTAATTTCTTGCACCACCCCAATATTTCTAACACCAGGTAAAAGGGACTTTTTCAGCAAACTGAACTCTAATTTGGTGCCATAAATGTGATAACAAAGAAAGGGGCTGGGGAAAACAAACAGCAGCCTCAAATATATTCCTTAGCTCCATACTTCTATTCTGAGAACTACTCCATTTCTGGAGTGAATCTTCAGATCTTAGAATTTGAGCCCCTTTGGGCCAGACTGTTACTTTTGTTCCTTGTCTCTCTAGTGCCTGGCAGAGTAGATTCTCAGTCTGTATGTCAAGAAAGGAGAAAGGGAGGGCAAGGAAAGCCGATTGCAGATAAAAGATATGGAACTTATGATAAATCTAAGAGTCTTGCATATTTTATGCAGTTTCTTCTCAGTAAGAGGCCACAAATGGGCTATTTTCAGAACTGCTTTGTGAATCTTGGGCTGCATTTTTGCAAAATGGCTTGGTTTGGCTGAACAACTGTGTCTTCTGTACATATGCAAATAGAAACAAATATGAACAGGAACTTTTTATTGTAATAACAATTCAAAGTGACACACAAGCATCTGGATGAAAATTTCTCCAGCTGCATGGTGGCTCACACTTTATTGCAGGCAAAATAATAATTTCAGCCATAGAAATGGGCTTGAGAAGTGGATAGAGAGTATTCGGTGGAACACCAGTGGATCAGCTATGACCATCCTTCTGAATCTGTAAGCAGGGAAGACAGAATTCTTATATTCAGGCAGTGCAGTGGAAAAAAGCATGTTTTTGGCATCCAACAGACCTCACATTGAGCCCTGGATTTGGCAACTGCTATTTGGGTCACCTTGTAGAAATTATGTAATCTTTTGGAGCCCTAGTTTCCTCATCTGCAAGCTGAGAATAATATGATATATATCTCACAGGATTGTTAAAAGAATTGATATGATAATGCATGAAGTGAGATAAGTGACAGGCCTAGTATAAATGCAATTCAGGATAAATTGTAGCTGCTATTCCCAGTAAGCTCAGAAAGGAGGATATTCAGACAGGAGTAAGCAATACTTAGTGCAGAGATCCCTGGACCAGGTTCATTTTTGTGGTATCTCCACTGCACACTTCACATTCTATATGTCACAAACAGTTAAGATTATAAAATAAAATAGAAGATAATCTAAGGGACCTCCAGGAGCAAATATCTTTGAATTGAGGAAAAGTGTTGTATAACAATCTCAGTGATAATATGCTTAACTTACCACTTGCTACACAATCATTTGTGTATTAGTCCACTAGTTCTATAATCACAAAGTACCACAGATGAGGTTCTCTAAACAATAATTTTGAAGGCTAGAAGTCCAAGATCAAGGTGTCAGCAAGACTGTTTTTTTCTGAAATATCTCTCCACAACTTGCAAGTGGTCTTTCTTCTGTAAGGTTTTGTATCCTAATCTCTTTTTTTAAATATTTTTTGGTACTGGGGAATGAACTCAGGGGCACTTAAGCAATGAGCTACATCATCCCCAGCACCCTCTTTTATTTAGAAAAGGGGACTTGCTAAATTGCTTAGGGCCTCACCAAGTTGCCGAGGCTGGCTTTGAACTTGAAATTCTTCTGCCTCAGTCTCCTAAGATGCTGGGATTATAGCATGATCTCCTTTTCTTACAAAGACATGAGTCATATCAGATTAAGTCCTGTCCTAGGCATTTCGTTTTCCCTCAGTTACCTCTTAAAAGGCCCTATCTCCAAAATTCAGTAACATCGTGAGGTACTAGAGGCTAAGACTTTTTAATACATGAATTTTGGAGTACAGATTTCAGCCCAAAACACTTTATTATGGTGATGAGAGAGGACATTAATAGGGCAAGAGATAGTAATATGGATTATTGATTAACTAGGTTTTTCTAATGCCAACTCGTTTGAGCTTAGTTTGAGACTCATTGTTCACTCTGTTGAGGGTGAAAGGAATCATGAGATCAATAAAGTGAGTGAAGAGCTGAGATCCCAGAGAGGTCATAGATCACAAGGAAGATTATAGTATAAAAATGAGTATTATGTATTTCTGTGTAAAAGATGCAACCATTATTCCTGGGAGCATTTCATCTTCAACAAGAAGGAACTGAATTATAGTCCTTCTCTTGAAATTATAAGACAGGAGACATCTTTTCTCATGGGAAATTTGCCTAATTTATAAACTTCAGTTTTTTCTTGTGTGAAATTAAGAATGTAGAACAAGTTACATAGAAGCCTCAGGCCAGGTCTACTAGTCAACTGTTCTAAAGAGAGGAGTTGAAGTATGAATAGGAAACCAAAGTATTGCCTTTAAAGGAACATTAGTGCTGAAAAAGCAAAGGAAGCTTTGGACTGGGGTTCCATTCAAGACCTACCAAAAGGTATCTAAAGTGTGACTAAGCAAATTGCATAAAATTCTGTATTCCCATTGAAGACTTTTCATGCTACTATCATTTTAAGGAAATCACTGTACAAGTCCTTCACCGGCTTCTTTGGAAATTTTCAGATTTTTATGAACCTATAGCAGCTGCCAACTCCTCCACAGACTCACATATGAAATTACATAGGTGACACCATCACTGAATCATCTGCCATTTTACAAAGGCCTCTAATTTGTTTCTCCAACACTCTGTTTAAAGCCATTCAAACATTTCAAATATTCTAAAGAAAAAACAAATTCTTAGAATGTTATTTATTGCCTAACCGCTGATCTGCATATCCTCTGCTTTCTTCATAGGACCTCTTGCAACCTCTCCCTTACCCACACCTGTTCCATAGGCTTTAAATTGCATCTAAAAATAAACACTTGCAGTAGTTCAATGTATCAGTGCCCCTGTAGTCTGTATCTCTCCAATGGTTTTGTGAACTCTTACTGATCCTTCAAGACTTAAATCAAATGTTACCTTTATGCTATGTGTACATGAAGAAAAAAGTTTACATAACCATTTTGTGTTCCATCCTCCTCCCCTGGGTCTTTCTCCATAAGCACAAATTAGATTATTAGGGCAGGATTGCTTACTAACCCCTATGGCTGATAACTCTGTATTCCTGTCCCCTTCCCAGCTTTCATCTAAACTGTATTGGAAGCATAGAAAGAGCCTGCAAGAACACCAGAGCTCTAACTCCTCCATGTGACCAGTTCTCTGCCCATTTGTCACTCACATTTCTGGATTCCTTTCTCTGCTTCTATTTGTTGCCTGGGATCCTTCAATAATAAGACACATTGAAAACTTTTTTCAATCTTTAACTGTAGTACATAGTACATACCTAGGAATATGGCTTCCGGAATTTATGATTTCCTGTCCCTATCTCTCTCTCTCTGTATCTTTCTCTCTTTCCCTCTCCCCAACCCACATAAACATGTGCACATACATGTCTGCCCACTGTAATTAAAAAGTTTCATGACCCAATGTACTCTACATCAGAATAAAAGGAATGGTTTAAAACATCCACATCCTAAACAGGGAAGGTAGATCACATAGCATGTATAATTGAATTGGCCTTGACACATCTCTAGTTTGGTTAAATCAATATGAACACACACCCAATGCTACACTGCAATTTATCTATGCAATACTCACTTTGAGTTTTACTGAACTCCCACATATTGTGAGTTAACTGGAATTCTATTCTCTGGCATTATAAATGCTATGTGCAAGAGAGGAGGCAAGGAATGAATAAAGGCAATGAATAAATACATTGTAGACATCTCTTATGGTCACACAACATGCTCCATTATCCCATAGGACTTTATTTGAAAAACACAAGTTCACAGATAAAATTATTAAAATTTCAAGATGGAAACAGTAAAATGTTAAAACTAAGCACAAGGCTGATATATAAGGTCACCTGTTATAGCAGGCACACAATGGACATATAAAATGCAAATTTCAAGAGAACAGCAAGGAACAGTAGCAGACTTAGATACTGTATAACTCCCTGTTCACATACATGTGACACTGTTTAATGCCATGATGGTGGATACATGACATTAAAAGCTTGTCAAAAGCCATAGTACCATAAAAAAATAAACATATGAACCCTAACATAAACAGTAGATTTTACTTAATAATAATGTATTCTGACAACTGAACCACACTAAAGCAGATGTTAATAAGAGAAATTTTGGTTAGAGGAGAAGGGATGTATGGGAATTCTTGGTAGTTTCTATTTAATTTTTGTATAAACCTAAACTTAATCTAAAAGTAAAATATATTAAGAAGCAACAACAAAAAACAAAAAAGAAACATAAATAAGTTCTATTTGTAAATTATTCCTGGGAAAGAAGAAATGTGCCACCAAAGTGTTTCAAATAAGTCTTCTAAGAATTACGCAAAGACCAGAACAGGTTTTGATTGACGTAATTAACAATCTGGTCTGAAAGCTGGGATAGATCTGGTCCTCAAGTGATAACTTGAACAATGATTTCTACTAATGTTCTTAAAAATAAAAGATTAGAATCTAAGATTATTCTTCCTATTTTGGTTTATTTAGCTTTGTTTTTATTTCATGCTCTAATTAATACAGCATGAATATAATTATTTTCTAAGATCACAAACCCCTGAAGGAGCATCGATTATCTACTCTTGGCTTTAAAAAATTCACATAAAACATGGTGGTAATTATAGTGTTTGTGCATATAGTTACCTATATTTTATGAAGCACTTTCATTTGTATTTATTTATCTACTTAGATGCTTGTTCTACACTCAGAAGCTAAAGCCCCAAGCCATTTTTTTAAACAAAAACACACAAAATAATATGACAGCATGCCAGAAACTGCTAGTTACCTAACCAATATTTGTTTTCCACCACTTTCCTAGTAATAGAATTCCAATTTAATTCAGGTACCATCATGCCCATTTCAAGTAGCATATTTCCAGCCTCCCTTAAAGCTAGGGTGATCATATGACCAAGATCTTTCTCATAAAATATAAGCAAAAATTTCCAGGTGAGACATTCAGAAGGAATTTTTAAAAGGGGAACTGGAGGCTATAACCCATTCTTTTTCCTTTGTTCTAGATTTTACCCTTTAGCTTTATTCCTGATCTATTGAAGAACACTAGGATACCACTGTGAAGAAATAGCTTTCTCAGTACCTAAGTGTTCTTGATAAGTCCATCCTTTGGAAAGCATCCACATTTTTGGAGTGAAAGAGAATTGGTGCCAAGCAAATGGACTCAATATTCTTTAACTGTCATATTCACCTTTCCTTAAAAATATATTGCTATAATTTGGATGTGGTTTGTCCTTGCCAAGATGCATCCTGAAATTTAAATGTCAATATAATGGTATTAAGAGGTGGTGGGGGATTCAAAAGACCCTCTAACACTCTGTCAAAATCTTTGATAAGCTGGGTCTTATCTCTAACCCTGGAGTCAATTTTGTTCTGAGTCTTGAGGAATTTTAAAATCTCTCATTCAGGAGAGAGAGTATCAAGACACTTTGCTCTGACCTTGGTAATTACCTACGCATCTCAAGGTAAATGCTCCATTCTCTGGCTCAGTAGAAACCTTTCTTGCTGTTGCAGAACATAGAAACAATTCAGTGGTACATCAACTGTCTTTGAGAGGACAAAGGTTAAATAAAATTGGAGAGATTTAGTTATATATTTGTAGACATATTCAAAGTCAAAAAATCCAGAAAGAATTAGAATAAGAGATAGATCTGTCTTCTTCACTAAGAGAAGACAAAGACACGCCATTAGGAGATTATACTAACCTGTTCCTGGCAAACCAGCAGCACTCTTCAACTAACAGGAACAGAGATCTTGTTGTGGTCCCATCAATTCTTCCTTAGTCATCAAAGCAGAAGTTACTAATGAAGGATGGGCAGGAGAAGATTTGTTACTATGAGTCCTGTACTTTAGTGATGCTACCACCTAAACCAAGTCTCAGTACTCAAAGTAGAGTCTGCAGGCCAGCAGCATGGCCATCACTTGGAAGGTTGTTAGAAATGCAGAATCTCAGGTGCTGCCCCAGATTCAATGAGTCAGAGTCTACATTTTAGGGAGATTCCCCAGGGAATCCACATGCCCATTACATTTGAAGAGGACAGTTCAAGTAAACTGCCCATCCTAGAAAAGTCAGGATTTCCAAATTGTGTCCCATAGTATTACAGAAGGAATATAAGGTAGAGTACTAAGGTGTCAGATCTCTCTCCACTGGGCTGTGTGGTAGATAAGTAAGCTGTCAATAATTGAGAATCTTACTGCAGTGTAGCACTGCAGTGTTGAAACAGCAATTAAAATTGGCTCAAGACCAGGCCTTGTCATCTACTGGTGTGATGTCAAGAAGGTCACTTAACCTTTGTGAATCTCAGTTTCTTCACCTACAAAGTAAGACTTTTACAGAATATCAAATGAGAGAGTATATTGTTAGTGCATTGTAAATTCTTATATACATATTTTTAGTAGGTGAATGACTCCCCAAACTGTCTTCCTGATCTGAACTCCTTTCTGGAGCTCAAATCCTAAATTTACAACTGCTATGGTAGGCTTAACAGGAGTCAAAATATATATATATATATATAT
>NW_026000272.1:8752445-8789142 GCF_001458135.2 Marmota marmota marmota
TATAAAAAATATATATATATATATATATATATATATATATATATATGGTATATGGGAAAGAAAACCAATCAAACTGTCAAACCAAGGGAGAAATTGAGAACCTGGTTTAGATTAACACACTAGAAACAGAAAGACCAAGAGAAAAGGTAAAGGAACACAGGAGTTCAGAGTCACATTTCTATAGGAGAGCCAACAAAAATTATTAACATATAGTTAAGAATAGCACAGCTAATCAAATTCAGAAGTAATGTGAAGTAAAGCATCATACTGTTAAATTAATAATGATTACACAATAAACTGAATTACAAATTAATATATGAGACTAACTGATAGATTTTAACAAAGTGGAATCAGAGATACTAGTAATTAAATATGTGATTAGAAGTTTATAAATGCTTTAGTACTCCTATTGGAATATGTCTTCCATAAGCCTGGTTAACAGATCTATCTAAGGGTTATAAAAGACACTTGAACAAAGAATCACCTGTAGAGATTTTAAAACTACAGAATCAGTGGTCATTTAAATGCAGAACAAAATGGGCATGAAAGTATTCAAAAAAATAAAATAAACAACAGGAAAGACAGGGATAGAGAAAACAGAGAAAAGAAGAATGAAAAACTTTCTTTACTAGAAGTATCAGACCAACCAACATGTAAAAGAAAGATTATATACATGTGTGTTTATATGTACATGTGTATCTACATATATGTATAGAAACACATATGTGTGTATATATATATAAAACAAATGCAAAAGAATGTAAAGATGTTGCTAGTTTCTTTTAGATTTAAAGAGAATTTTCAACAATCTTCGTATAAGCAGAAATGAGTCACTAGTCATGGTTTGCCCAAGTAATTTCCCAGTGTACTATAATGAATGTGATAGTAAGCGATTTAAAAACTTGCACTTATTATGGATGGTATCAAGAAGATGTACTGAAGGTGAGAACTATTATAGTGAACTCTAGGCAATAGGATAAATTATGCTGCTAACTAAAACTGAGAATTGGCAAATAAAATGATGTTTTACATTATAAATTAAGATATATTTGAATGAATCAACACAAATATCCAAATTACTTGTATTTTTCCAAAATAGCCAAGCAACCACTCCCATGATGCATCATAATTTAAGGAATGGTACAAGAAATTTCCACTATTTTCTTTCTGCCAAGACCTTCAGTTAAGTACCTCAATTTCCAGAGACCTGAAATTTCTGGAGAGGAGCAAGACTGACATATGATCAGCTGGTAAAAAATACTAATGCAGTACATTCATAGGCCTCTTTTCATGTACTCTCAGTAATAAGGAAATTCAATTGTTTCATGATAAGTTTAAACCATTTCTGACATATTTATATGGCTGGGCTATCAGAAAGAGGAATGTGTTTAAAATGTGAACACATATTCTCCATCTGAATCCTATGATCAGTCACCTCAGGTCATCACTGCTCCCAGACCAACATAAGAACTCAAAAAAGGTAGTACCAGCCCACTTAACATCTTCTTAGAGCAAACTGGGGAATAAAATGAATGACTCCAACTTTTAAATAATAATCAATTCTGTGAATATAGAAAATCATTCTTACCATGGCTTCACAAAGCTAGCAAAACTATATTGCATTATTTAGTTCCACAAGTTCCTCTCCTGCATATAATTTATCCATCATGGCATGGAATGAAAGGGGATCTAAAGGTTTTAACATGATATAAACTAGTGTCAGAGACTTGGGATAGGTGATTAAACCATGGATGAGACACCAATACTGCTTACCAGAGGTCATCTAAACCTTCCTTTCAAAGCCCATTCTACATCAGAAAGTGTCCTCTGGTTATTTCAACCAATTAGGCTCCCTTTAGAATACATGACCACAGTCTTCCCAGACCCCAAGAAAAGGCCTATATTTTGAAATTCATGGAACTTTAACTCTTCATCCTAATGATGCATAAATAGTCCATAGACATCAATATAATCCTGGATTCAGCAAGGAATCTGAAAAGTGATGTCCTGAGACACTTGAGGGAAAGTTGAAAACATGAACTAAAAGCTAGGACAATTATGTGGATTTGTACTTGTGTACACCAGATTGCAATTCATGGTACAACCATTCTGGAAAGCAGGATGGAGATTCCTCAAAAAACTAGGAATGGAGCCACCATTTGACCTGGTTATACCCCTCCCCCATATGTATCCAAAGGAGTTAAAATCAGCATACTAGAGTGACAGAGTCACATTAATGTTTATAACAACATAATTCACAATAGCTAAGCTACAGAAAAGATGAATGGATAAAGAAAATGTGGCATACATACATAATGGAATATTACTCAGCCATAAAGAAGAATGAAATTATGGCATTTGCCAGTAAATGGATGGATCTGGAGACCACTATGCTAAGTGAAAGAAGCCAATTCCAAAAAACCCAAAGGTTGAATATTCTCTCTGATATGCGGATGCTAACACACAACAATGGTCATGGGGTGGGATAGAAGTTCATGGATTAGACAATGGGGAATGAAGGGAAGTGAGGGGGAATGAAAATAGGAAAGATTGTAGAATGAATTGGACATAACTTTTCTATGTTCATATTTGAATATACCACCAGTGAAACTCCAAATAATATACAACCACAAGAATGGGATCCTAATTAGAATAAGTTATACTTCATGTATGTATAAGATGTCAAAATACACTCTATTGTCATATATATCTAAAAAGAATAAATACAAAAGAAAAAAATGTGCAATTTATTTATTTACTATTTGGTACTAGGGACTGAACCCAGGGACACTTAACAACTAAGCCCCATCCCCAGCCGTTTTATATATTTTATTTAGATACAAGGTCTCACTGAGTTGCTTAGGGCCTCACTAAGTTGCTGAGGCGGGCACTGAAGTCATGATCCTCCTACCTCAGCCTCTCAAAACAGCTGGGATTACGGGATGTGTGCCATCAGTCCCAGCAAGATGTGCAATTTAAACCCATATGTTGATACAGAGTAAGATCTACAGTGCCACACTGCAACGTTTTGTGTTAAATTTTTCTTATTATTTTTTTAAGTTGGATGAAAACCAGCAGACATTTTATTTATTTTTTATTTTTGAGTATAACTTCCCACTTTGGTATATAATGTGGAGTTACACTGGTTGTGTATTCATATATGAACATGAGAATGTTATATTTGATTCACTCTTTCTTTCCCATTTCCATCCCCCCATCCCCCATCCAATCCAGTGAACCTCCATGCATCTGTTCCCTACACCTGTTGTGAGTTATCATCCACATATCAGAGAGAACATTTGGACTTCAATATTTTGAGACTGGCTTATTTCACTTAGCATGCTAGTCTCTGGCTCCATCCATTTACCAGCAAATGCCACAATTTCATTCTTCTTTATGACTGAATAATATTCTACTGTGTATATGCACCATGTTTTCTTTATCCATTCATCTATTGAAGGGCATCTAGTTTGGTTCCAGAGCTTAGCTATTGTGAATTGAGCTGCTATAAATACTGACATGGCTACATAACAGATATATTTTAAAAATCACTGAGTGATTTGAAAATAGGAAAAATATTGAGTTCTAGAATATTTAAAATATATAACAGAAGGAAACAATGGACTAAATATAATACAGTAAAATCCATAAATGTAATGTGATGAAGCCTAGTATATTAGATATAGATTTAATGTAATTGGGCATGATATTTGGAATCAAAAGTCTCAACTTCACACCTGGATATTGAAACATTAATAGTAAAATCTACTGAGGAAAAAATTACTTTCTGAAATTGTGTCAACAGAGAGCTTGACAAGACCAAGTAGTGCAATACAGAAAATGTTCCCACCAAACCTAATATATTGACTGAAATACAGTATTTCTGACTAGTAAAAGAACAAATATCCCCACTTACAAAGAAGAAACAATTATGTGAATGGCAATAACCTATGAGAGAGAGAGAAAGAAGACAGAAACAGAAAGAAAGAGAAGGAAATTACTATAGAATGTTATACAATTCACTGGAATCCTGCATTTTAGTTAATTTTACAGGCAGGCAATCTTTGCAATGAGATTTCACTAGAAATTGCAGAGCATAATCAAGGGCAGTGTATGAGTGGCACAAGGCCTGTGCTGTGGCTGTGATGAGTGGTAAAGTGATGACAAGGCCACAGGGAAGTAAAACTCTTAACCATGGTTTCCTAGCATACAACATCCCCTAGTATATAACCTTGCACAAGTGTTCAACAACCACCAATGTAGCTCCAAATCTGGCTACCCAGTCATTCCTCTAAGAGCTTTAAAGACTCTTATTCAAGAAGCATACCTTCCTTTTGGTCAGATGGAATCCCTCTTTCAGTCTTGGAAATGTGAAGAGATGGAAAGCCAGAGTGCTGGCTTCTCTATAGAGAGCAGATCCCAGGAGAAACCCCAGCTTCTGGATGGTAGCAGAAGAGCAAGTGGCCCTGAAAAATACACCCAATTCAGACATAGAGGACTGAATTCTCCCACATTCTACTTAAACATTTAAATATACAAGTTCTGGGTAACCAAACGTTGATGATCCGTAGTGGTAAAAAACATCAAGCAATAGAAACAGGAAATTGTTGTTTAATAGAGAAACTTTGAAACCTCTTAAAATGGAAATTCTGCCATTTTTCAAACTGATTGAAACCCCAAAAAATAGTATAAAAGAATTTCTGTCTTAATTGCTTCCTTTGCTGTGTAGAAGATTTTAAATTTAATACTGTTCCATCTCTTGATTCTTGGTTATATTTTGTGAGCTTTAGGAGCCTTTTTTAATTGGTTCTTTTTAGATATATATGATAGTAGAATCTACTTTGATATAATTTTACAAGAGTGTAAAATATCTTATTCTAGTAAGGATCCCATTCTTGTGGATGTACATGATGATGGGATTCACTGTGATGTTTTCATACATGTACATGGGAAAATTATGTTAGACTAATTCTACTGTCTTTCCTTTTCTTATCCTGCGTCCACTCCCCACATTCTAATCTATTGAACTTGTATTCTTCTTCTCACCACCTCCCTTACTGCAAGTTAGGTTCCACATATCAGAGAAAACATTCAACTGTGACCAGAAACAGTGACAGCCAAAGAGTCTTATTAAGGAAGTTGGTGATGGCACTAATTTATTAGAGTATTTCCCTTATGTTTATTTCTAGTATTTTCACTGTTTGTGGTCTGACTCCCAAGTCTTTGACCCACTTTGAGTTGGTTTTTGTGCAAAATGAGAGGTAGAGATTTATTGTCATTCTTGTACATATTAATATCCAGTTTTCCCAAACATTTGTGTGTGTGACAAACACACACACACACACACACACACACACAATGGAGTTCAACTCAGCCATAAAAAAGAATGAAATCATATAATTTACTGGTAAATAGATGGAATTGGAGAACACTGTGCTAAGTGAAATAAGCCAGACTCAGAAAATCAAGGGTCTAATGTTTTCTCTCACATGTGGAAGATAGAACAAAGGAAGTATAAAAAGTGGGACCTTTTGAAAATAGAAGGGAAATCAATAGAAAAGAAGTGGAGGACCAAGGGGAAGGGAGATGAGGAAGGAAATAGAAAGAATCGTAAAATAAAATTGAAAAAAACTATGTTTTGTGTATGTATGAATATACCACAATGCATTCTAATTTTATATATAACCATAATACATCAATTTAAAATAAAACAAATACATGGAAGACCAATAGATAAAAGGATTGAGGCAGGAATAATGGGAAGGAAAGCTGTAGTACCGGGGATTGAAATGGATAAAACCAAGTCACATGCATTATGAATATGTCAAAGTAAATCCCACCATTAGAACTATAATGCACTAAAATATTTTTTAAAAAAGAATTATGGCTTTGGGGCAAGAACAATTTATATTTAAATTATATTGCTAATTTCCACAAGCTGTGTAAATGTGGGCAAGTTATCTGAACTCTCTGAACCTTGGGTTCTTCAATTAAAAGGGGGGTGATAATATTGCACTCAGTGGGTGGATAAAAGTAAGATAGGAAAAAGTAAGATACTCTTTTGGGGCAGGGGGTAGCAGTCATTGAACCCCCCAACACTCAACCCCTGAGTCACATCCCCAACCCTATTTTGTATTTTTTTAGAGACAGTGTCTCACTGAGTTGCTTAGCACCATTGCTGAGGCTGGCTTTGAACTCAATCCTCCTGCCTCAGCCTCCCGAACCACTAGGATTATAGATGTGCACCACTGCGCCCAGCTAAGATACTCTTAAATAAACAGGATTGTGGATAGAGAAACTGCTTCTAGATTCTACTGCAACATAACCAATGGAGATTAAATGTCACAACCTCATTCTTAATACAAACTACACTTGAATATTCATAGAATTTTTTAACCTCAAAGGAGACAATGAGTTCACAGGAGGAATCAAATGATTAAGCACCTCTAGTACATTTCATCTACACAACCTTTTTATATAAGATGTCCCACTTGCTACTGACTCACCAAGATCATGTAGTTCCAAGATGACTTTTTTTAGAAACAGAATTAAAAGCAGTGTTCTGCCATGGTACACTGCACCTATCAAAAATTTCTATTGCAAATCTCTATGGTACTCCTTTTCAGTTTCTGTGTGAAAGTGTTGTTTTATGTTGTTCATATGGCTTACTAACACTTGCATTTATGCGTTTATGTAGCACTATATAATCTTAGGATATATGTGTATGTGTGTGTGTATGTACATACACACATTTTCAGGTGACTCTAAATTCTTCAAAGTGAATTGAAGTAGATAGTCATGCACACTATTAATACAGTATATTGTATCTTAGAAGACAAGGTCTGAATTTCATTTAGTTTAACAGGAAGGCATTTTTTGTAAGTCATTTTGGATAATCTTCTGCTTGCTCAGAGAGGTCAGAACTATGGAATTCTCCTCTATCCTTTCTATCTTATCACACTCGCCTTGTAACTCAGAGCCACAAGTCAAACCCTGTGCTAATGCCTTCCACCCTCTAACCAAAAGCAAGATGCTTTCCAGAGCAAATTAAATCCAGGTGACATGACAATCCTTGCCAGTTCTTGAAGTAATATGTTTCAGAGCTCTTTGGCAACTTAGAAATAAGAAGGATTAAAAACTTTGGAGCCACTTACTTTCAATGACGTACTTTTAGGCATTAAACATTCCTCAAAAATGACTGCAAAATTTCATCCACAGTTGACATTAAAGCAAAATGTGTTTCCTGATGGTTTTGTAATGATTTTTATAGGATTCAAAGATGAGAAGCTTGACATAAGTATTTTTTCATCATTATCTATTCAGTGAGAAAGCTGGTATTGCCTTCGGTGAAATATTGCACTTCATATTAGTATACATGTATACCAGCATACCTGCATAAGACATTCAGAATAGCACTGTTAACACAAATGGAAGTAACATCAGCAATGCAAATGTATGGAAATATTTGAAGTTATGAGGAATGCATACAAAGCAATCCTAAAATGATTTGGTTCCAGGTAAGTTTCAAATAAAACATTAAAGCCTCTGCTTTAGCCTCAGTAATCCAAGACACACACTGATGCAGATGGCTGTATTTTATGGCACATAATTGTTTCATACTCATCAGAGATGGTTACAGTGTTTATCATATCAGCCAAATTGGCAGAGATGATGCAAACTGTATGCTTTAAAGAAGTCAAAGTTGGGACTCAATTTCTCAATATGGGCTTTAAAATCAGGAATATAGTGCCAGTCATCATTTCACTGTTATATTAAGTAATCTCTAGTGTTGACTACTTGTTTAACCCAAGACAAGACTTTGTAAAGTGGTTTGGGGATGGGTACTCAGGGTTACTGTTAGATACTAAGCTATCAGTATTATTTTGAATATAGATAGCTCCATATTTTCTAGTTGGTGAAAATTGCAAGTGTCCAACTCATTTAGGTTATATGAAAATTAGGGATTTTCAGATAGCTGTTAGGTTTTCATGTACTAGTATGACTCACTTTCCATCCTTGAAATTTAGGAATTTCCTGATGACAAGAAGAAGGCTTAGTCTACTACAATGAGACACCAGCTAGACAACCTAGATACTATATAATAGCATCAAAATTCAATCAGGGAACTACTTCACCTAAATTCAAAGAGGCTTCCTGAGAAATGGGGAGGGTATAAAATATGGCTTGAAAATTTTGAGTCATTTACCTTCCTGGCTATTGCTTACTATGACAATAATAAATAAAAATAACAAAGAAATACATTACTATACTATACAAGATAGCTCTCTAATCCCTCTACTTTCTTGCTGCTTCAAACTAAGATGTCACATTTTTTCCAGAGGAGACTAGAGAGAATAATAGAACCTTTATTAGCACACATAACTTAGATGCTGCAAAAACAAAAAGTTCCTTGAAGAATGATCTTAACGCACAGGAATATTGGGCAATTGAAAATAAACATTTGTGATAAGTCATGGAGATCTAGGGAGTTATTTAACCTAAAATTTCACCTATTCTGAACAGTGTTTAGGTGGGCAGATCAAAGATGAAATATGCATAAAGAGATCCAAGATGGGCGGAATAGAGGAGGTACTATTTCTGGCTATTCTAAGCATGAATCCGAAAAAGGAGTCAGGTGAATTCTCCATGGGGTCTTGCCTAGACGGAATACATCTCAGAACATGTGACAGGACCCCTATACAGCAGATTTTCGCAGAATCCACCAGAGCTGCGAGCACCCGTGCAGAAATCAAAGCCTCTGTGTTCCGGTAAGACTCCGGACTCTGGACCCAAAGCCTGCAGTTCGAGCACACACACACACACACACACACACACACACAAGTGCGGCTCTCAAGTGGCAGAGCAGAATTACCTGATCAGCACATCTGAGAACTGCAAAACTCCAGACTATGCTCCGCTCCCAAGCAGGTCACCTGACTGCATTCTACCCACAGCACAAGGACATCCCAGCTCCCTCCACCTCACCAGACACCCCAGTGCTGGAAGTAGACTGACTCCATCTTGGAAAACCTTTCTCACCATTTTTTGATTGGCGTGGCTATCAGTGTGGATCGGTGACTGAACGGGTACCTGGTCTCCAACTCCCCCTCCCCCAGCGGTGATAACTTGGCACAGTGACTACCCAGCACAAAAACCACTTTCAGTTGAACAGGAGTACATTGTGACCAGGGCACTGCCCACCTGGTGCAAACTGGAGGGCGAGGGCGAGAGGTCCTGCAGTTGAGACTTGATAAGCAAGAGAGGGGAGGGGTCTAAAAACCTGGAGCAAAACAGAGATACCAAGATTAGGGAAGCTCAAGGCAGGAAAGGGAGATGATACCAGGGGCTCAAGCCCTCTCACACTGGTTACCTACACCACCCTGAGGGCAGAGACTCCAGCTTAGAATAGACAACTCCACCTACTGGAACAGAAGCTAGAAAGAAATGGAATTCTAAGAGCATTTTTTCCCTTTTAATCCTTTTCCTTTCTCCTCTACCCTTTTGTCCTCTGGTCCTCACAACCCCAACATATGTGAAATCAAGAACTTTGCATGAAATACAACTTTGGAACTAAGTCACCTGAATAATATAATATAGAGGGATTGCATAAGACCCTCCCCCTTCTGTTTTTCTACTCTCTCTTTTTTCTCTTTCTTTACATTTTTTTCTTCCTCTCCTTCTTCTTTCAACCTCCAAATTTTACTATTTTTAAAACCTGAAATTTTCTAAATACATATGTGTGTTTGTTTTTATGTACTCTACTGTCCTCCCATGTACTTCTCTACCCTAAATTACCTCTGGTCTATACCCCTGCTACTAACCCTCTTCATTAGAGTTCTCCTCCAAATATCCTAAGTTATATTAACCTCATACCCTCATATCTTTCCCCCTTAGCATAACGTCCTATGCCCAACCCCCAGTTCTCTGTCCGCCACCAGAAACTATACACCTTTTATGAAACTACTGATAATATTTTAAACAGTAATTGAATCCAACATTTGTGGACATTGAGACTAACTATAAATGTCTATAAATAACAATAATTTGTTCATAGGTGATGTGTTGTTGATATTGGGATCTATTAACATAGTACTCCCCCACAAAGGAGGGATCTTGGAACCATAAAAGAGCACTACAAATCTATAGGGTATAAACAATAACACACCAGTCCCACAGAGCTGGAAAGAAAGAAATGCGAGCAACATGAAAAGGCAAGAGAAGAAAGTACCACAAATAATTCAAGACAACAAATCATTAGAAGAATATACAGCTACAGCAGAAAAAATGACAGAGAAAGATTTAAGGGTATACATGATTAAAATGTTTTGGGATCTCAAAGAACACATTAGGTAACAAATACAGGCAGTGAAAGATCACTTTGACAATGACAAGAAACAAAAGATCACCTCAACAGGGAGACAGAGGTTAGAAAAAAAATCCAAACAGAATTCCTTGAAATGAAAGAAATAATAAACCAAATTAAAAACTCAAATGAGAGCATCACAACAGAGTAGAAGACCACTTAGAAGATAGGACATCAAACAATGAAGATAAACTATATCATCATGAAAATAATGTAGACAGTACAGCGAAAATAATAAGAAACCATGAGCAGAACATCCAAGAAATATGGGATAGCATAAAAAGACAAAACTTAAGAATTATTGGGATAGAGGAAGGTATAGAGGTCCAAATTAAGGGAATGATCAATCTGTTCAATCAAATAATCACATAAAACTTTCCAGACATGAAGAATGAAATGGAAATCCAAATCCAAGAAGCCTACAGGATGCCAGATGTGCAAAATCACAACAGATCCACACCAAGGCACATTATAATGAAAATTCCCAACATACAGAATAAGGAGAGAATTTTAAAAGCTACAAGAGAAATGAATAAGATTACATATAGGGGTAAACCAATTAGGATAATGGCACATTTTTAAACACAGATCCTGAATGCTAGAAGATCCTGTAACAACATATATCAAGCTCTGAAACATAATGGGTGCAAACCAAGAATCTTGTATACAGCAAAATTAACCTTCAGATTTGAAGATGATATAAACAAAAGTTAAAAGAATTTATAGCTAGAAAACCGGCACTATAAAATATCCCTGGCAAAATATTTCATGAAGATAAAATGAAAAACAACAATAAAAACCAGCAGAGAAATGTAGAACACTAAAGGAAAAACTAATCAAAGAGGAAAACCAAGTCAAGTTAAATAACAAAAGTTAAAAAAATATGGCTGGAAATACAAACCGTGCCTCAATAGTAACCCTAAATGTTAATGGCTTAAACTCACCAATCAAAAGACATAGGCTAGCTGATTGGATTAAAAAAAGATCCAACAATATGCCACCAACAGGAGACTCATTTGATAGGAAAAGACATCCACAGACTGAAGGTGAAAGGTTGGGAAAAATCATACCACTCACATGGACTGCAGAAACAAGCAGGGGTTTACACACTCATATCAAATAAACTAGACTTCAAGCCAAAGTTAATCAAAAGGAATAAAGATGGACATTACATACTGCTCAAGGGTACCATACACCAACAAGACATAACAATCATAAATATATACGCCCCAAACAATGGAGTATCTACATTCATCATACAAACTCTTCTCAAGTTAAAGAGTCAAATAGATCACAACACAATAATCTTGGGTGACTTTAAAACACCTCTCTCACCGTTGGATAGATCTTTGAAACAAAAGTTGAATAAAGAAACTATAGAGCTCAATAACACAATTAATAATTTAGACTTAATGGACATATACAGAATATTTCAACCGGCATCAAGCAGATACACTTTCTTCTCAGCAGCACATGGATCATTCTCTAAAATAGACCATATATTATGCCCAAAAGCAACTCTTAGCAAATACAAAAATGTAGAGATACTAGCATGCATTTTTTATCAGATCATAATGGAATGAAATTGGAAATTAATGACAAAATAAAAAATAAAAATTTCTGCATCACATGGAGACTGAACAATATGCTACTGAAAGAACAATGGGTTGCAGAAGACATCAAGGAGGAGATTAAAAATTTCTTAGAGGTAAATGTGAACACAGACACAACATATAAAAATCTCTGGAGCACTATTAAAAACAGTACTAAGAAGAAAATTCATTGCATGAAGTTCATCCCTTAAAAGAAGAAAAAGATAACAAATAAACAACCTCACACTACATCTCAAAGACCTAGAAAAAGAAGAACAAATCAGCAGCAAAAGCAGTAGAAGGCAAGAAATAATTAAAAGTAGAGCTGAAGTCAATAAAATTGAAATAAAAGAAACAACTGAAAAAATTGAAAAACTGAAAGTTGATTCTTTAAAAAAATAAATAAAATTGACATTTCCTAAGACATGCTAATGAACAGAAGGAGAGAGAGAGAATTCAAATTACCAGCATACATGATGAAAAAGGCAATATCACAACAGACACTACAGAAATACAGAGATAATTATGAATTATTTTGAAACCTTATACTCTAATAAAATAGAAGACATTGAAGGCATTGATAAATTCCTTAAGTCATATGATCTGCCCAGATTGAGTCAGGAAGATATCCACAACTTAAATAGACCAAAATCAAGTGAGGAAATAGAAATAGAAGAAGCCATCAAAAGACTACCAATCAAAAAAAGCCCAGGATGGGATGAATACACAGCCAAGTTCTACAAGACCTTTAAAGAGAACTAATACCAATTCTCTTCAATCTATTTCAGGAAATAGAAAAAGAGGAAGTTCTTTCAAACTCATTCTATGAGGCCAATATGGTCCTGATTCCAAAACCAGAAGAAGACACTTCAAAGAAAGAAGATTTCAGACCAATACCTCTAATGAACATAGATACAAAAATTCTCAATAAAATTCTGGCAAATTGAATACAAAATCATATCAAAAAGATCGTGCACCATGATCAATGTTGGTTCAACATATGGAAATCAATAAATGTAATTCATCACATCAATAGACTTAAAGATAAGAATCATATGATCATCTCGACATATGCTAAAAAAGCATTTGACAAAATACAGCACCACTTTATGTTCAAAACACTAGAAAAACTAGGGATAACAGGAACATATCTCAACATCATAAAGGCTATCTATGCTAAGCCTCAGGCCAACATCATCTAAACAGAGAAAAATTGAAGGCATCCCTCTAAAATCTGGAACAAGACAGGGATGCCCTCTTTCACCACTTCTATTCAACATAGTTCTTGAAACACTGGCCAGAGCAATTAAACAGACCAAAGACATTAAAGGGATAAGATTAGGAAAAAAAGAACTTAAACTAGCACTATTTGCTAACGATATGATTCTACACCTGGAAGACCCCCAAAAAACTCCACCAGAAAACTTCTAGAACCAGTAAATGACTTCAGCAAAGTAGCAGGATATAAAATCAACACCCATAAATCAAAGGCATTTCTGTATATCAGTGACAAATCCTCTGAGAAGGAAATGAGGAAAACTACCCCATTCACAATATCCTCATAAAAAATAAGATATTTGGGAATCAACTTAACAAAAGAGGTGAAAGATCTATACAATGAAAACTACAGAAACTTAAAGAGAGAAATCAAAGAAGACCTTAGAAGATGGAAAGTTCTACCTTGCTCATGGATATACAGAATTAATATTATCAAAATGACCAGACTACCCAAAGCACTATACAATGTTAATGCAATTCTGATCAAATTCCCAATGGCATTACTCATAGAAATAGAAAAAAAAACAGTTACGAAATTCATCTGGAAAATTAAGAGACCCAGAATAGACAAAGCACTTCTAAGCAGGAAGAGCGAACCAGGTGGTATCACTATACCAGGACTTAAACCATACTACAGAGCAATAGTAACAAAAACAGCATAGTATTGGCACCAAAACAGGCTGGTAGACCAATGGTACAGAATAGAGGACACAGAGACTAACCCACAAATATACAACTATCTAATATTAGACAAAGGTGCCAAAAGCATGCACTGGAGAAAGGATAGCATCTTTAACAAATGGTGCTAGGAAAACTGGAAATCCATATGCAACAAAATGAAATTAAACCCCTATCTCTCATCATGCACAAAACTCAACTCCAAATGGATCAAGGACCTAGGAATGAAACCAGAGACTCTGTGTCTAATAGAAGAATAAGTAGGCCCTAATCTCCATCATGTGGGATTAGGCCCCAACTTCCTTAATAAGACTCCTATAGTGTAAGAATTAAAACCAAGAATCAATAAATGGGATGGAATCAAACTAAAAAGCTTTTTCTCAGAAAAAGAAATAATCTGTGAAGTAAACAGAGAGCCTACATTCTGGGAGTACATTTTTACCCCTCACATATCATATAGAGCACTAATATCTAGAGTATATAAAGAATTTAAAAAGCTAAGTACCGAAAAAAAAACCCAATCAACAAATGGGCCAAGGACCTGAACAGACTCTTCTCAGAAGAGGACATACAATCAATCAACAAGTACATGAAAAAATGCTCACCATCTCTAGCAGTCAGAGAAATGCAAATCAAAACAACCCTAAGATACCATCTCACTCCAGTAAGATTGGCAGCCATTATGAAGTCAAACAACAACAAGTGCTGGCGAGGATGTGGGGAAAAGGGTACATTAATACATTGGTGGTGGGACTGCAAATTGGTGCATCCAATTTGGAAAGCCGTATGGAGATTCCTTGCAAATTGAAAATTTCCGTATGAAATCTGGGAGTGGAACCACTATTTGACCCAGCTATTCCTCTCCTCAGACTATACCCAAAGGACTTAAAAACAGCATACTTCAAGGACACAGCCACATCAATGTTCATAGCAGCACAATTCACAATAGCTAAACTGTGGAGCCAACCTAAATGTCCTTCAGTGGATGAATGGATAAAAAAAATGTGGCAATTTTACTACAGTGGAATTTTACTCAGCATTAAAAAAGAATAAAATCATGGCATTTGCAGGTAAATAGATGGTGCTGGAGAAGATAATGCTAAACGAAGTTCGCCAATCCCCAAAAAACAAATGCTGAATGTTTTATCTGATATAAGGAGGTTGACTCATAGTGGGGTAGGGAGGGAGAGCATGGGAGGATTAGATGTATTCTACATAGGGAAGAGGGGTGGGAGGGAAAGGGAGGGGGCAGAGGATTAGCAAGGATGGTGGTATGTGATGGACATCATTATACACAGTGCATGTATGAAGACTTGATTTAGGTGTCAACATACTTTATATACAAACAGAGATATGAAAAATTGTGGTATATATGTGTATTAAGAATTGTTGCAAAAAAGTACATGTATAAAGGCATAAATTGGTGTGAACATACTTTATATACAGAGATGTGAAAAACTGTGCTCTATATGTGTAATAAGAATTGTAATGAAGTCCACTGCTGTCATGCATTTAAAAAATAATAAAATCAATAAAAGATAAAAAAAAAAACAGAAAAAAAACATGAAATATGCATTCACTCTACATGGATTCAAGTCAAGATTGATGAAGCATTTATCCAGGGTTTTACCTCTGGTGGTGATAGATAGGTGATCCATAGTTCCACTCGGTATAAAACTAAATTCTATGAAGACTGGAGATGAAGCAGGAAAATAAGGGTGAAAAGAAATTGGGACAGTGTGGAGGCAGCAGAATAATTTACCACAGGCTTAAAGCTCACAGCAGTCTCAAATTTTGGTTGTTCGATGGCCAATATTTTTAAGTGAGCCTAGTAAAACTTTGATACAAAGCTTTACTCAAAAAAATCAGTCACTGATGCTAACTGAGTCAGGGGGTAAGAGGAAGGGCCAGCATCTTCAAAATATGAAATGTTGGTCAAGGTATTCCTAATTGTCACAAAATAGGCATGATTTTCAGGGCTAATAAATGACAGTATAACTGTGGCTTCTGTCTTCACCTTTGATGATTCTGTAACTTTGAGAAGATCCACATGTTATAGAGAATGCAGGCAGACCAGGAAAAGAATAAATAAGGAACAAAGGAAAATGGAGAATGGAAATGGTTGCAGGAAAACAATAAATATCTATGTCACATTGTTTCCAGATTCTGGAACACTCAACAGTAAAAAATCAGAAGAAACAGATGTCAATAATAGTCATGCTAATGAGGACAGGCTACAGGTAAACTCTGAGTCTATAATCTATAGCAATAAAATGAGGTAACAGATAATACTATGGCTGACCACAATTGGAAAGAAATTGTTGAAAATTTGCTATCAAAAGAAAAAAATTTAAATGTGAAACTTTTTCCCCTGTGGTCAAATTGAATTCAGAACACAAAAATCAGGAAAGTAAAATGAATTTTCAATATTCATTTTTGAATATTTTCAAATATTCATTTTTCAGTTTTCATTTTTCTCTAAATTCTGAATTAAAGTATATTTTATTAGATACTTATGGTTATACATAGTAGTTGTGTTCATACAAAGTATATTTTCAGAATCAAAATCAGGAATCAGATTAGGGATCAAATTAGGAATCAAAATTAGGAGTCAAATTAGGAATCAGATTCCCCTCACTCAAAAAGCTTCTGAGAATGATCAAAACTTTCTGTGTCTAGTTGGAATTTTTTAATTCCAATAATTAAATTTTGTTTTAATTTTTATTCAGCCTCCTCGCAAGATATGTTTTGATGTAGTTCCCCCTTAGTATACTTCTACTAACAATTTTAGCATCCTGTTTTTAGTCAGCATATTATAATTTTAATCAGAAGTTTCATGTTGTTTCATTTAATCTACATATCAACCCAATGAGGTAGTTACTAATACTATCTTAAAGAGTATGTAGCTGGACTTCAAAGTAGCAAGGTTACTTGTCCAAGGAATCTCAGAGTTCACATTTGAATCCAATACTTTGATTTTAATAATAATGCTTTCTATTATATATTTTGCCACTGGGTTGTCAGGTTAGGGAGTAGACTCTCCATTTACACATAGGGAATTGAGAAATAACAACTCCTTTGTGCCCCATTATATTTAACTGCCTTCCTCACCCCAAGCAATCACGGATCTAATGTCTATAGGTATAGGTTATTTTTTTTGGTGCTACAACTTCATATGAATAAAACCATAAAAATGGTTCCCTTTGTGTCTGATGTCCTGTGCTCATTATACTTTTGTTTAAATCCATCCATGACATTGTGGTATCAGTAATTCATTTTATAAGTTGTTGAATAGTATTATATCATATGAGTATATTACAATTGGATTGTACACACATTTATTGATAGACATTTGGGAAATTTCCTGTTTTAAAGTGTTATGAATAAAGCTGCTATGAGCACTCTTATAAAAGTCTCTGTGTAAACATATGGCTTACAGAGGTAAACACCTAGGGAATGAACTTGCTGGATTATAGGATAAATGTTTTTTTAACTCTACAAGAAATTATCAAATTATTTTCCAGGGTTGTTGTACAACTTTCTATTGGATTCAAGTTCCAGTTGTTCCATCACTAACAATCTTTTGAATTTTGGCCATTCTAGATGTATAATGATATCTTTTAGTTTTAGTTAATATTCATTAGCCTTTCAAGTACTTAGTAATTTATTAATCTTTAGGAAGAGCTATGTTTGGGCTCTTTCCTTATTTCTTTGATTTCCTATGTCAATCTTTTCAAAAGCAATGCATTATTTTATACCCAGTATACGACCTGTCTTGATGAATGTACCATGTGCAGATCAAATAAAATGTTCTTCATTTATGGCACATAGTATTCTGTAAACATAAATTAATATAAAGTTGTTTGACAGTGTTCTTTACATGTTCTATGTTTTTATTGTTTATTTCTACCTTTATCAATTATTGCTAAAAGGTGTAAAAATCTCCAACAATAATTGTGACTGACTTTTGATGCATGTAGCTTTGTCACCTTTGCTTTATGAAGTTTGACATTCTATTATTATTAACTGTACACAGATGTAGGATTTTAATTACTTCCTGAGGAACAGCTATTTTAGCACTATGAAATAGTTTTCTTTATTCCTTAAGCTACTGTTCTGCAGTTTAATTTTTTTGAGTTTGATAAAGCCTTTCCAGTTTTCTTACACTTAACTTTGTACATAGTAGATATTCTCATTTTACATTGAATTTGTGTCTTTAATATCACTCCCATTTCCTGTGAACGATTTTTTCTAGTTGTAGATGGACAGCATGCCTTTATTTGCTTAGTTTTTTAATTGGGTGCTGAGGATCAAACCCAATGCCTCACACATGCTAGGCAAGCACTCTGCCACTACAACCCCAGCCCTTGTGAACAATTTTTGATTATTTGTTGATTATTTTTATCCAATCTTAAAATCTCTGCCTTCCAACCAAAGTGTTTATCTTTCATACAATTATTGAAATGATAGTGTTTAACGCTGTCATAATTTTCCCTCTTGATTCATCTTTTTTGTTTTCCCATTGCTTTTTTTTTAGTACCTAGGATTGAAACCTGGGGGCAGGGGGAAGCTTACCCACTGAGCCACATTCTCAGCCCTTTTTTGTATTTTATTTAGAGACAGGGTCTTGCTGAGTTGCTTAGGGCCTTGCTAAGTTGCTGTGGCTAGCTTTGAATTTATAATCCTTCTGCCTTAACCTCCCAAGCCACTGGGATTACAGGTGTATGCTATTGTGCCCAGCTCCTATTACTCTTTTCTTTTAACTATTTGGTTCAATTGAATTTGCTATATTCCAAAATATTTCCTATTCTCACTTTTTCCATATACTTCTTATGATTTTCTTAGTGACTATTCTGGGGCTAATCATGATATCAAAATCTAATCAATATTTTAACACCATGCTTAGAACTTCACACCTTTGCTTTCACATTTCCTACTTCAGACTTCCCACTTTGCACTCTACAGTAGACATTTCATTCTCCTCCATTTCCAATTACATAGTTCACATTGCCAAATACATATAGAGCACTCCCACACATCTCACCCACCCCCATTTTGCACAGCTTTCTCTCTCTTGTAAAATGATCTATAAATCCAGCAATTTTGTCTGCCCAAATTCTAATCTCTGTATATTCAGCTGAGTTGGGCTATTATGTTTTGCTTATACACTAGCTCACTGAACTAGCTGTCAATTCCTGAAAAGAGTTTCCTCATATAACTTATCCAGTTTTTTTAATTGTTTATTTTTAGGGAGTTAGTCTAGCACCAGTTATACCAACACAGCCAGAAACAGAAATCTACGTTGGACAAAGATTTTTTTAAGAACTTTTGTTTTTTTTTTAAAAAAATGATATTTTCTTCATGTATGCAAAAGGACTGACAAAATAACAGATTCTAAATTTCAGTAATAGGTCAAAATTAAAATATTGTTCAAACCTATAGTATTTAATATTTGTTATAACAAACAAAATATATTTAGATTGCTTTATGGTTAAGAAATTTTGATTCTTCCTTCTTAAGCTTGCTCCTCACCCTGACTGATGCCCAGAGTTTTCTCTAATTTTTCTGGTGAAGAGTTATAAAAGCTGATATCTCTTCCAGGAAATATTTAGGATTAAGCAAAATAACCTCTAAAATGTCTTCAGGGAGTTATAATAAGAAATATTTTTGCATTGTTACCAAGATTTCCTATTCATATTAGAGATATATTAGTTTCTGGGCTTGAAGACACTGTTAAAAATGAAATTGCTCTCATTTCATATCAACTCATAAAGTTCCTTAGTGTATGCCTCCATTAAGCAGTTCTGCAAGTCGACTATATAATACTTACCATAGAGACCAACTAGAAATTCAAATGCTGATCAGTATAGTTTAACTTCTGTAAAGCACATGAAAAAGGAGAAGGAATTTGTTAACTTCATTTCCTTCTTTGTCAGGTAATGAATTTCAATAGCAACAGTTTAAGTTAATCTTATACTATATAAAGCTGGGAATAATTTGGAGAGCCTGACTTGCATGAGCATCAAGAATGGCACTCTGTGTCATGGTCAAGTTTTACAAACACTGGTTTGACCAGAAAAGATCACCTCTTCATCATTATATTAGAAAAAGATATGCTTTTTGTCCATCATGCTAGATTTTAGCTGGTGGTTATCTGTACTGGAGTTCTAAAATGTTTTCATAACCCTTACTATAGTAGTGTTTACTGTGCTACATTGTATTAGAAACATACCATGCACCCTAAGCTGTATTTCAGAGCATGGTACTGCTAACTTATATGAAGAAAACTGGAATTATATGACTTGAAGAATTTATTCAGACAATAAGGAAATAATTCTTGGTAACAGTTTCTGTATTGGCATATCTCTTCATTGGCATGATTTGATGCTATGATTATGAGTAATAATAATAATAATTGTTAGTTTTATTAGAATCATCATTGAAGGCTTACCCAATCACACAGCATTATGTTGTATGATTTGTATTCATTCTCCTTTAATCACAGCTATCATCTTGGAAAGTGTGCACCACTGAGTGCTAAGATAATATATGAGGAAGGTGAGGCTCAAAAAAGTTATATGACTTGACAAAATTCATGTAAGTTATGAAGAACAGATTCAAAACAGAAACCCAATACAGGCTGACTCAAAAAACTGAACTTTTAATGATTTAATTACCCTACCTCAGTTTTGTGTATACTAGTATTTAGTAACATATAATATTTTCACATATACTGCCTTATATTCCCTTTTAATCTGAGGATCAAATCTCTGACACTTGAACTGAGAAATTAAGCATTGATCAAGGTATATTTAACTTAGTATGATGTTCTTTAGTTCCATTCATTTACCAGCAAATGCCATAGTTTCATTTGTCTTTATGGCTAAGTACAGGAAGATCAGTGGAGTAGAGGAAGAAAATAGATTGGGAGGGAGGAAGGATGGGAAATGGGAAGAAGTGTGGAACTAAATTGACCAAAATACACACACACACACACAAACACCACAGTGAATTCCACCTTTATGTTTATCTATAAATCACCAATTAAAATACAGTAAATATAGGGAAGACCAGTAGATTACAATAAAGAGAACAGGGGGAGAAAGAAGGGGAAGGAAAGATATAGTACTGGGGACTGTAATAGAGCAAATTATGTTCCATGCATGCATGATTATGTCAAAATGAACCCCAATATTATATGGAACCATAATACACTAATAAAATATTCTTAAAATGTTGATAAAGGTATAATAGCAAACAAGTAGAAGAGCCAGAAAATAAAACCAGATTTATCAAATAACAGGTCTGTTGCAAAAAAAAAAAAAAAAAGAATCTTCTAAGCTTTTTACCATAACCCATAAACCTCTATCACAATTTATTCTAGCATATTTTCCCTAGAGCAAATTAGGAGAATCGAGCCCTCATTATCCAAATTTAAGAAGGTACACTCTCTTTAAAATATACTCTCCAACATAATTTTAACTCAAATATAGAACTATTAGTGCTTACAATGAAATGAAAAGCCAATGTTTAGACATTTTTGCCTTCGTTTATCAATTGTATAATTAATTCATATACCCAGAGGTGTGGGTTATATTGGTATATTGTTTTGTTAAAATTGTACTACTAATCTTTTTTTCAATATATGCATACTTTTAAAAGTTTATTGGGGAAAAAATCAAATTTACTGGTTTGATTTAGTTAGATCCTGTGTCTAATGACATTCATTTTATGTAATAAACAACTATAAAAAGACAATTTGAAATCTCCTATGGTATAGAATTAGAAATGCTATAGAATATATGCCATAACTGGATATTTGGAACTACTAGCATCATGTAAAGTCTGTGATTTTGTTTCAAATATTTGAGGAGTGGTTATTTTTGTTGTTGTTGTTATTAAACTTAATTTTTGAAATAATTTCAAATTTAAAAAAAACATGTATCCATTTATATAGATCTCTATTTAGCATATATGTCTACTTGTTCTGATCTCCAACCTTGAACCAAAGGTTCTAGTAAGCACAGGAGCAAAGTTGGTATAGTTTAACAGACCCATAAGAAAACAAAGACTCCAAGAAAACTTTGTAGAAGAAATGATGTTCAATTAAACTTTAAAGAGTGAATTGAATTCCAATAAGTAAAAGAGATGATAGAGTATACTGTAGGTAAGAAAATAGAATTGTTAAAGGATGAAATATGTAAAAATTCATATTAAGGAACTCTGTATAATATAGTGTCCATGAAGTGAAGAAATGTGTCTAGGAAAGGAAGAGATGAAATTGGATGTATAGGAATTGACATAATAACCAGATGATTGATGACTTTGACAGTCACATTAAGGGGCCTGAATTTTCTGTTGATGCAGAGTCAATGGAAATTATATGATCAGATCAGTGTTTTAGGATAGCTCAAATTGGTAAACTTGTGAAGTTTTGATTACCCAGGGGGAAAAGTGAAGGCAAGAAGACTATTCAGTAGACTATTTAAAGTATCCAGATGAGACACAATGAAATCCAGAATTAACAAAGTGGTCAGTGAAGATTTAAGAGATTCTAAGATAGTGAAGTTGGTAGTAAATAGGATAGAATAAATGAGGGGAAAGAAAGAGGATTCTGAGATGACCTCAAGTTTTCTAGTTTGAGTGACATTGAAGAATTTTATTCAAGAAGTGATTAACATCAACCATGGCCTTATGGTCAGCTAAATTAGGATAACCTTACTCTATTGTGTATGACGATACACTATTTTATATGATAAGAGGTAGAGTTGTGGAATTTTTCAAATTAGTCCATGGATTTATGACCATAAAGAATCATATTTAAATCTGATGAGAAGCCAGGCATGGTGGCACATACCTGTAATCCTAGCAGCTTAGGAGTCTGAGGCAGAAGAATTGCAAGTTCAAAGCCAGCCTCAGCAACTTAGTGAGGTCCTGAGCAACTTGTTGAGACCCTGTCTCAAAATAAAATATTTTTTTAAAAGGGCTGGGGATGTGGCTCAATAGTTAAAAGTCCCTGGGTTCAATGTGCAGTACCAAAAAAAAAAAAAATCTGATGAGACAAATTTTGCATCATCTAAAGATTCTGACATTCAGATGAATACAGTAGCTGATGAACCTTCTTGTCATTCATGATTGAATAGAAGACATGAATGTTGTGCATTGAACAGATATTTGCCACATATCAGGTGGAGGTGTAAAGACGTATACAGTTAGAAGTGTGAGAATGAATGTGGAATGGCAAAAGTACTGTGCCAATCCAGGGCCTGTCTTACTTTATATGCACTCTTCACCTTTCCCTTGAACTAATCTGTAAGAGTTGACTTCCAGCTGGGTTCAGCCAATCAGAATCATTGACAGAAGACTGGAGGATGGGAAATGGGAGAAGATGGAGTATTTTTTTTTCTCAAAAGGCAAATTGCCATCTCAAGTAGCCATTGACTCCCTTCTGAGGCCTTAGTCCCTCCCTGGAATTATAGTTTTAGCTAGATAATTTCATCCCCTGTGCTTTGGTAACATTGTCTCTTCCCTTTGTTCTCCAGCTTTGGGCTGAAATTTTTAATCTTCTGAAATTCTTAATCTCTAAAGACATTCCTGTGCACTCTTTGACTTCTCAGTTCTTCTGTTACATATATAAACAATTCCCTGCATTCCTATATTTTAAATATTCATATACTTTATATTTTTTTTCCTGGCTAGGAAGGTACTAATACAAACAGTCAATGCTATCAAATGTCAAAGTGTGTTTAGAGAGGAAAATAATTGAGAACCAATGGGTTGTACAATTAAGTCTTTGGTGACATTTGGGAAATCAGTTTCAGAGAAAAGTGATATTGCTTATGGATGAGAAATGAATAGGTGAGGGAGTGAATACAGCAAATAAAAGCAACTTTTCTAAGAAATTTAACAATAGAAAGAGTCTGATAGGTAGGCAGACTCACAGGAATATTTTATATTATGCCATGTTATATGGTATGCTATTTACAAAATCCATTAGGCATTTCAGACATTAAATTGACTCCTGTAGGATAGTCTGGTCTCTGAGAATCACAGATCTACTGGGCTCAAACAGTCATATATGGTCACTTGCTCCAGTGCATTACCTTCAGACAGGGCTAGACTTAATGTATCTCTAAGGAAAACATATGTTCTAAAAGTGCCTCAGTATTTGTGTCAGAAGTAGAATGTTCCTGCCAAAACAGCAATACAATTTCAAAATGTATTAATAGAAAGATGTGTTCCACATCAAGAGAGGTCATGGTAAGGTCGTTAATACTCTGTACACATTGGATTATGTTTAGTGTTGGGTGTTTAGTTCTGATCAACCTATTTGATAAAGAAGATATTAATACAGTTGATAGTGTTTTATGGAGAGCAACCCAGATGCCTTTCCATATGAATAAGACCTAAGATAGCTAATTGGAGAGCTTTGAACTGAGGCACAAAAGACACAAGCTGCTTATTAGAAAAAGGACATGGGGGGCTGGGGATGTGGCTCAAGCAGTAGCGCGCTCACCTGGCATGCGTGAGGCACTGGGTTCAATCCTCAGAACCACATAAAAAAAATAAAGATGTTTTTTTCCACCAAAAACTAAAAAATAAATATTAAAAAAATTTTCTTTCTCTCTCTCTCTCTCTCTCTCTCTCTTAAAAAAAAAGAAAACGGACATGGAATGATGCTATTCTATAAATGAGGTTTCATTAAGTTGAAGAGGTATAAAGAACTAGCACATAATGGTACCTCCTAGGTTCTAAGTAATTCCTAAAGCATTTTTCATTCTCACAGAAATTTGTTGAGATAATAAAGTGCTGTTTAAGAAACTTATTGAAGATCTCGTAGCAATTAAGGGGACCAAACAAAAAATAAGAAGAACACATATTACTTGTAGTATAGCATAATGTGAATTAAATAAATGAGTTAAAATTAAAAGGAATGTATTGAGTTGACATTAATATCAGATACTGGCTTCAGACTGATCTCAAATGGAAACTCAGCATCTCTCTTTTCCAGGTAACCCCTTTTTCTCAATCCAACTGCAGTAAAAGGGAAAAAAATAACCAACAAAACAATTGGGCTAAACTCCATACTAGCCACGAGAGTAAGAAACTTGAAGCATTAAAGATCACAATTAGAAATTAAACTGGGATAGTTTAAAAGGTTTCTTAGATTTGTGTCTTTTTTATCACTCTGCATCCCCACCTCTACCCAAGAGGCTCTGGCTGGTACAGTACAAGCTTTCTTACCACTGTTCCACCCTACTCCATTGAAGCAAGGAGGCTGGGAGACCCATCATAATCACTGCTTCCTTCACCCTTGAGAAAAATGAGTCTTCATGGCTCAACTTCACCTAGCTACCTTCAAAGCTACCTTCATTCTTTCGTTCAGACCCATACCCTGCACTATCAGTATACCAAACTTAACAGATCTTCTGTCATACCACCTTATGGGGCTGCTTTGTAGTTTCTGAATTTATAATTCACTAGTATATAAAAGCCAAATTATACCCCTCTTCCTTCCAAGCCAATAGGGGAATTGTAATGAGAACCTTCCATAGAAAATATCTTAATCCATAGTACCTTGCTCTAAGGAAATATACATTGAATTGACATTTATGGATAAAATGCTTGGAATTCCAGATACATTGTCAGATGAACTCTGGACTGACAACTTATCTAGATATTTAATAACACTCCTTGTCACAAAGCTCTTCCCAGTATTTTGCCTAAATCCCACATGATGCAATTTATGCTCCATTCACCTTGTTCTGTCCTAAGACAAGACTGAAACCAGCTGGTTAAAATTCTCTGTGTAATAGCTCTTTATACACTTAAAGACCATTATTAAATCCCATCTTGGCCTTCTGTTTTCCAAGCTGAACAATCCCAGTTCCATTAACCTTTCTTCATAGCCCTTATTTTCCAATGATTTAATCATCTTGGTAACAGTCCTGTGAACCCTCTCCATGTTCCACAAATCTCTTCATCCATGGAGCTCCAAAGTGAATAGGATTTTACAAAGGATCAAAAAATTTCTAAATGTCAGGACAAAATTCTTTCAAAATCTTGAGTCATATAGACACTTGTCATTTAGGGATTTAACTGCCAATATTTAGCTCTTTATGAACAACCTGGAACAATTTGCTATTTTACTAAGTCAAGAGTTTATTAAAGACATTAGCCCTGAAGAGCTTCTTGTGTATAGGATTCCAGACAGTAAGCACATCTATCTGGCTTCTTAGCATTCACAGCTCAGCTAGGCTAGATTGTTCTCCATTTATTTTTGTATATGTACTAACAAACTCTAGTGAAGTATCTTAAATCTTCAGGTAGAAAATTGCCATGGAAAAGAAAATTATACTGTAATGATCTTAATAAAATTTGAGATTTAAAAATACTGTAGTCTTTGACTTAGGCAGTTAGCATTCATCTGATATTATTAATTATGGCTGCTTCATGGCTTATTTAGTGACTTGCTATTGGTTCTACACCATGATGTTATTCATTTACTAGTCCTTCAACAAATATATCTAGGGGTGGCTTCTCACCAACTTCATTGCCACCATTTTGATCTAAGCCATACACATACTACCTATTATTACCTGGATTATAGCAAGTACCTTCCAGCCATGTCCTTGCTTCCACCCTTGCCTTCCTAGAGTATCTTCTCCATAGAACATCAGATGACCCTATTAAAATGTAAGTAAGATCATGTCATTCACTTTTTCAAAATTCCCCAGTGGCTCCCCATTTCTCCCATGGTATATCCAATAAGAAGGCAAATAATATCTGATTGATCTGTCCTATTATCTCTTTTACCTCATTTCTTACTATTAAAATTTATTCTGCCCCTTTTTTCTCTATAGCCACATTAACCTGTTCATAATTATTGAAAGTTCTGCCTCAGATCTTTTGCCCTGCAAATTTTTTCTCTCAATTATCCACATAGCCCATTCCCTCATGTCTTTTGAAGTATGTTTCAATACTGGAAACATACTGGATCACCACTTAAGATGGCAAACTACCCCCAGCAATTCCAGGCCCCCTTATTCTGTTTTATTTACATCACTTATTACCTTTTAATATATTACATAAGCCACTTTTTACATCTATTTTCCATTTCCTCCTCCTTATACTTAAAGCTCTGCTGCTGTACCACCAGTGTCTAGAACAGTTTAACGCATATACACACACATACACACTGTTTGCCCCCACAAAGTAATAGGAATTGAGAGTATAAATTTAATTATATAATACCCATTGAGGTTTTACTACCTAAAGCCATGTGCTAGCCTTTCAAAGGTATAGAAACCCTGAGGTCTGTCTCCTACGAAGTGAGGTCTGAAAAATATACAGAAAACAAATCCATAATGGCAGGTGACAGGTTTGAGGATTGCTTAGGAGAGACTCATAATCTTCTGAAGTTGATGATACAAAGGACACATTTATCTATCAGAAATTTGTTTTTTTTTTATATATCCGACAGAAAGAAAATACTCGATTTGATGACCCATCCACAGGATTCTTTGATATATTGCCTTAGTTCTTTTCCTATTAATAGCGTCAATTTCTGCCTCTAGCAGTATATTCATATATCATTTTTGATGCAATTTTACTGTTGGTGGATCTTAGTTTTCTTTTCATTTGTTACCATTAATTTAGTGGATGAAAATGATACTTCATAGTTGCTTTCATTTCCCTTCCCTTTTGTATTTGCAAGGATGGAATTTTCCTAAATTCATCCATTATTTATATTTTCTTTTTTTTTAATTTGTTTTAATTAGTTACACATGACAGTACAATGATCTGGACACATCATACATTTGAATCAGATGGGGTACAATTATTTATATTTTCTGTGCAATTCTATGGCTTAAACCATATTACACTATTGGATTTTCTTGCCTCATATAAACAAGACCTGAGAGTGATTCTTCTAAGTTTCTGGGTGTCCTATGACATCTAATTTGAAAATAAGTATCAAGGGTCAATAGTAGAGACATGCCAACCTCAAAATTAACAAGTCACGGCTATTTTCGTTTTTAATGATTCAACTCACCACATTCGTTCCTCTATCACATTTATAAAACACTTTGCAAAACAAGCTTTCTTTAACTAGGGTATGTCCAGTAGCAAACCACCCAGTGTTTCTCCTTCAGGACACTGTACACATCAGTTCTGTAGCACTTCCTCCCTCTGCTGGCATGAAAAGCAACACTCATATCAGGATTCTGTAGCTGCATATATCAGGTCTCACAGGTCAATAATAATTAGATAATTAAGGCTGAATGTTATGTCAAATCTCTTCTTTCAAAGGTATCAATAGAAACAAAAGCATGCTACGATATAACATTGCTGGCAATTAATGTTCAGATGGTTTTATATCTATGAGAAAATCTTTGTCATATAACTTGGTTCCTAAAATAATTAAGATTAAACGTCAAAATAGGGCTGGGGTTGTGGCTCAGTGGTAGAGTGCTTGCCTAGCATGCATGAGGCACTGGGTTAGATCCTCAGCACCATACCACATAAAAATAAAATAAAGATATTGTGCTTCATTTTTTAACTAAAAAATAAATATTAAAAAAGTCAAAATAATATGAGACTAAATAATGCAAACTTTTCTCCATGTGGCAGATATTCAAGTGCAGTTTCTCCTGATATACCTCTGCATTTGTGTAAACATTTTTCATTCATTATGATATTCCCCTGCACCACCATCAGCTACATCCATACACACATTCAGACCTAGCTAGAGAGAAGGGATTTGACTTTGCAGACTCTATAGGTGAGAGAGAACTAAAAGATCAAACTAAAACATTTCTGTCTTTGATGATTATTCCTATGTTTGAGTCCATTCATCTGAGGCCATTCTGCTAGCCAAAATTTTTTAATAAAAGACAAAGACTCAGGGCTGCAGTTGTGGCTCAGTGGTAGAACGTTTGCCTAGCATTCATGAGGCACTGGGTTCGACTGTCAGCACCGCATATAAATAAATGAATAAAATAAAGGTCTGTGAACATCTAAAATTAAAAAAAAAAGACAAAAACTTTTCAGGGAGAAAAGTGGTATACATACTCATATTAGTTTGCCATAGGTAGCTTGTCTGACTTAGCTTTCTCTTTTATTTTGATACTAGGGATTGAACCCAAGGACACTTTACCACTGAGCCACATAAACACATCTCCAGGACTTTTTGTATTTTATTTAGAAACAGGGTCTCACTGAATTGCTTAGTGCCCTGATAAGCTGTTGAGGCTGACTTTGAACTTGAGAGCCTCTTGTGTCAGTCTCCTGAGCTGCTGGGATTTATTTCCAGGTTTGTGCTGCCACACCTGGCCAAGTTAGCTCTGTTGAATGTCACATTTTGGTCATTTCCACCTCCCTCCATCCTGTTGTTGCTCAGGAAATGTGTACAGTGAATAAATAATCAAGTGCCCACAAACCTAAATTCCATCTCACAAACTTAAGAGTCTGCCTGTGTATTCCTCTTTGAGCTAAAGTTGTATTTATTGTTGTCCTTGCTTCTAGCTTTTAAAGGTATCTGGTAATACGAAACATTTGCCATTATAATTTTGTGCCTGGCTCATTTTGCTGTCACACTGAAATAATTCTATGTATCATTAGGAAGTTCAGCCATGCTCCCTCATTTTTGCCCCATGTATAGGCTCCAGGTGTTCCACCAACCAGGCCAAGACACTTCTGCCCCTCCTTTGTGTGGTTACCCCCTGACATGTTTACTACCCAGACTTGCTTACAGCTAGCTTCTTCCTTTCCATAAACAACTTCTGATAAAATAGTGTTTTGCTTCTGATGCTCTTTGTCTTCCAACGTTGTAATACTTAATCATAGTAACTGACTGTGCTAATAAAAGAAGCTCAGAAAAATGCATATTTTGGCAAGAGTTTTTGAGAATAGTGCAGTGTGTCTCATGCATGAATATCTACCCCCTCCTTGCTTCATGCAAAGGACTAAGTCTCATGGGTCAAACAGGTCCTTCAGGGCAGTGAGGGCAAAAACAGTGAAGGATTCGTGGAAAGGGAAGTTAGGTAGGAGGGTGTTTGCAGCTCACTAGATAAATAACAGTGCAGCACAGCTGCTGTCTATACCATAGAAAAAAAATCCCCTCATTTCCTTTTATCTAGGATAAAACTAAGAACCTAAGCCTAGCTAAGTGTATTCCTTTTCTAATCATGAAATGTGATATCTCTCATTCCCCTTCTGGTGCCCTGGTTTAAGCCTGCAGTTTGAAGCAGTAAACATGCCGCATTGATTCCTAATCTAGCTTACGGTCTCTTTCACAGAAATCGGGTTCTCTGTCCAGCCCACCTGGGAATAGACTTGGGCAGGTCTCCAGGCTACTTGCTATTCAAAGCAGGTGCTTGGTGCTCAGCTGTGCTCAAAGGGGAGAATTTGAAAGCCAGGAGAGGCTTTCCCGAGATTTCATCTTCCACTTCTGTTTGGGTACAGGAACCCCATCAGGATCAGCACAGGTCTAGGAGACAGAAATATCCATCAGCAGGAATGCAGAGAAATTTTTATCAATATCCATAAACCCCTGAAGCAAAGAGGGCTATTTCAGGCATGAAGGAATAAGATCAAGTTAGGCAGAAGAATTCATGATGTGAGGGAGAGGGCCTGGGAGATTAATGACTGGACTGTTGACAAGGAAAAAATCTCCACCCCTCAATTTTTTTTTGCAGGGGGAGGCATACAGCAAATCATGTTCTTGGTAATATATGCTTTGCTGGGATTTGATAGCAGAATGTGGGTCAAGGCACAGAACAGTACTGTGCTCACTCTTTATGGCTAAGGTTCTACTATGTGAATGGGGCCCTGTGACATGTAATGAACTTAGATTCAGAATATTCAACACAGCATCCTTTCTTGAAAGTCATTCCAAGCTCTGGATAGGTAAAGTTGTGCTTGTTTGTTTGTTTGGTTTGGTGTGTGTGTGTGTGTGTGTGTGTGTGTGTGTGTGTGAGAGAGAGAGAGAGAGAGAGAGAGAGAGAGAGAGAGAGTTTGATCCCTTTTTCCTGAACTCTCAGAATGTTCTTCAAGAGCAAGATATAGCAAATAATTATTCTACTGAAGAAGAACAAAAACTGGATGCAATACCAAATGTAAAGTGTATTCATTCAGAACTGATTAAATAAAGGAGATATTGGCCAAATATGGCAACAAACCTGCCTTTTATTAAATTAATGGTCTAGGGGCAAATGGAGCAGAGAAAAATTTTAAACTTTTTGAACAGTTGAGGAATCTTGAGGGAGTGGGATCATTATGTTTGTACTAACATGTTAAAAAAATCAAACAGGATAGAAAAGCACATAGTTGGAATTAGAGATATATTACCCCATGTAGATGATGAAAAGCTGCACAGGTAGGAAAATATAAAAAAACAAAAAATGTAACTAAGATTGTGATGCAGCCTTAATGTATACATTTTTGCCCTTTTTTTCCCAATTCTAAATTATTTAACACAGCATGAGGTGTATCTTAAAAAGCTCTGAAAATGTAGAAATATCCAGTGAGTGAGCAGTGATGAAGGTGGTATGAGAAACCAAAAGATGTGGAGAGATGAGGTCGCTTCCAGGTGCCCATAAAACAGATCACAGAAATTCAGACACTCAAGATATCATCCCCTCTGCTCCAGGCTCCTTTGCTTCCTAGAAAGAGATTTGCCTTTTATTTTACCAGGCTGGAAGCATCCTGCATATGCACTATCTGATCCCACAGCTGGAGTTAAGGAAATATGTAGTGGAAGACTGGGTCCTACAAGTACAGCTAAACTTCTTTCCCCAAATCTAGCTTATTTTAAGAGTCCTTCTATATCATCTGAGCATAAATGGCTATGTTGGCTTTACAATAACTCGCTGTCAGTTCGGCAATACACATCAGCAGTTTAACAAGGGAGTTTTCTGCTGTACCATAATATATACAGCAAGTGGAATACCTTTGTCTCTGTTTAGAGAAAAGTTAAATGGCTTGCTTTTAAAAGTTATGTTTACTCCAGGTCAATGATCCTTTTTATGAGCTCCCATATTCTTTTTGTTTTGATTTTGTACTCTAATATGCATTAGATATTTTTTTTCCCTAAACTCAGGAAGAGAAATTTCTTATTTATTGAAATTTACCTAATCCTTAAACTCTACCTTATTCTATCTGAAAGGAAAAAGATTAGTCCATTCCTGGAGTCAAGGATGTGATTTGATTCAAGGGACAGCAATGACTCTGGACTTTTTTTTTCCTTTCTCTTGTTATGATTGGGAATAACTAAGGCATAAGCTATCTCCCAGAGGGCAAGCAGAGACACAGCTGCAGCTGATCCAATAGATTTATAAGATCTAGCTGGTTTGGGGAAATAATAAAATTAAAGCTGCAAATTAAGTTTGAGAACTAAATCAATCTTTTCATGACTGGATTCAAGTTAAAGGGCAGAAGGAACAGTTTTATAATCTTCCTGGCATGGTTGGTTGTTTCTAGCCAGGCATGCTGGCTGCAGCATAATGACATACTTTCTTTTATTAAAATGTCAAATTCTATTCAGTAGGAAATTCTCTTCAACACCATAGACAGTTTTTACCAAACATACCTGACCAACAACTCTTGGGTTTATATCAATTAAATATAATTTTGACATGTTGAATGGCACTTCCTCTGAAAGATTATAAACATGGTTCCCCCTTTATATTCCCCTGTAGTTTACTCAGATGACACACACACAAGAAAAACAAAACATTCCTGCCAATGGCAGCTGTACTTCAGTATTAAAACTTGGATTCAAAATAAGGTATGGTGGACAAATTCAGCAAATAAATAGAAACAATAATGCAGTAGTATGCAAATCTCTCAAGGGGATGCTCAGAGGCAAGTTCACAAAACATGCAAGGGATAGTGATGGCCACCATTAGAGAAGCAGTTGGTTTGTGTTTGTTTGTTCTACTTTTAAGGACAAAAAACAATTCCAAAGAAGAACCGGTAATGGTAATGACCTTTCTCAGAAATGGAATCCAGATTTCAAGAAATGAGCCTTTGCTACCTCCAGATCTACATCTTAATTAGACATTAGTATTTTATATATATAGGAAGAAATGTATACCCTTCCAACAGGAAGTAGCAAAGACACAGCAAGTTCCTGTTTTTTTTTTTTTTTGGAAGAGAAATCAAAACCAAATAATTCACCTTTTAGAAGTTATTCTAAACCAGACTCCACTTCTAAATCTCTAATAATTCTATTTATGTGTTAATTTAGTACTTGAAATATCCAAGGCCAAGCAACTATATTAAGTTTCACTAAAAACAATATATTTTTGGAGCCAGGTGTGGTGGCACATGCCTATAATCCCAGCATCCCAGGAGGCTGAGACAGAAGGATATTGAATTCAAAGCCATCCTCAGCAACTAATAGAGGCACTGAGCAACTCAGTGAGACCTTGTCTCTAAATAAAATACAAAATAGGCTGGAGATGAGGCTCATGGATTGAGTGCACCTGAGTTCAATCCCTGATACCAAAAACAAAATAAAACAAAACAAAACAAAATATATATATATATATATATATTTAGAGTCTATAGTGGTTGCACATTCATAGTATTTTTAATTTGCTTTCACTCAATTACTACTTTATTAAGATGAATTAATTGTATTAAATGTGGTTTTCTGTATTTTATCTTATATCTGGTTTCTTTCAAGTAGCATAAATTTTGATATAGTATATACTAGTACTTCCACCCATTTTTTGGCTGAATAGTATTCCATTTTGTGAATATACAATACATTTACCTATTCATTAATTGAAGAACATTTTGGTAGTTTGGTAATTATTCACTATTATGAATAATTATGTATAATTTTTATCTGTGACCATATGCTCTTAGTTGTCTTGTATATACAGCTAGAAGTTGAATTGCTGGATCTTATGGCAACCTTACAGATAACTTTTTCAGGAACTGCCTATATTTTTTCACAGTAAATAGGTTAACTAACATTTTCATTAGCAATATATGATGGTTCTAGTTTAGCCACATCCTCACCAACACTTGCTATTGTCTCTTAAAATATCATTAATCATCCTCATATGCTTTTGATTTGTATTTCCCTAGTGACTAATGATAAATATCTTTGAATTGTTTATTGGTCATTTGCATATCTTCTTTGGAGAAATGTATATTCAAGTCTTTTTCCCATTTTTAATTGGAGTTTTTATCTTTTAGTTGTTGACTTATAAGAGTTCTTTATATATTTGGATACTGAACTGAATGAGGATAAACTAGAATAGATAGTAAAAGGACCAAGCATTTAGGATAATAGGCCCCATTCAACCACACCTGCAGGCTAACCTGCAGACTTATCAATGAACACCATCAAGACCTGTTTCAAATATAAAAGACCTTGAGGCTCACCTGTGGGAACCCCTCCAGACAACTCCTTAGACCCAGAGATGGAAAATGGAAGGTGGGGATGAACCCAGATGGAAGTTATAGGAAGGAGGAAGGAAGTAAACCCAGATGGTAGACCAGATGCCTTTTTCAATGCATATTTTACATAGCTTTTGCTCCATGCTCTGCCCAGAACCATATATCAACTCCTAAGCTGGCACACCAAATGTTTTTTTCTGCTATCAGTTCCTCTCCTCCATGGTGGGAGTTCTATCTCTTCTTGATTAAATAAATCCTACTCCATTTCACTTCCCTTCTATGATTGTGTGATTGTCCATGGATTTTATTCTTCACAATTTGCAAGACAGTAACTGAGAGGAAACTGGCAAACCTGGGAATTTAGTCTCATTTCAAAATTCCAGTTTTAGAACCCTTAACAGATATTTGATTCACAAATACTTCCTCAAATTTTACGGGCAATTTTTCACTTTCTTAATGGTGTTTTGAGACATAACATTTTTAAAAAATATTTTAAGAAATCCAATTTATCTATTTTTCCTTGGTATGTGTGTGGGGTTTTTGTTTGTTTGTTAGTTTGCTTTTTGGCATCTATCTAAAAAACCATTGCCAATTCCAAAGTCACAAAAATATATGCTGTGTTTCCAGTAAAATGTTAAATATAAGTGGTGAGATCAGATATCTGTATCTTGTTGATGATCTTAGGAGGAGAAAATTCAGTCTTTTACCACTGTGATGTTAGCTATGGATTTTTAAATGATAGTCCTTATTAGTTTGAGACAATGATGTTCCAGTTTTCATTTACTGGCTATTTTTTACATTAAAAGTTTCAGATTGTATAAAATATTTTATTTGTGCTAATAATAAACTCATTTTTTTATTCCTTCATTCTACGGACATGATGTATTACACTGATTTTCATATGTTGAACCAAATTTACATCATGGGATAAATGCCTCTTGGTCATGGTTGTGTATAATCATTTTTGTATGCTACTGGAATCATACTGAGAGTATTTTGTAGAGAAGTTTTGCATCTATATTTATAAGACTTATTGGTTTCCAGTTTTCCTTTCTTATGGTGTCTTTGGTTCTGATATTGGGGTAATATTAGACTATTAGAATGAGTTTAGAAGTATTCTGTTTCATGGAAGATTTTGAAAGAATTGGTTTTAAGTCTTTTTTAAATTTTTGAGAGAATTTACAAGGAGAGTAATCTTTGTCTTTTCTTTTGTTTTTAAAAAGATTTTTTGGTTATTAATTCAACACCTGTGTTTTCATTAATTCTGAATTTATTTTTTCTCAAGTCACTTCCAGTCATTTTTTTAAAGAAACTGTTTCTTTCTGTTCTTTGACTATATATAAAATAGGTGATGTATTAATTGGGGTTATGCAGGAAGAACCAATAGAAGATGATACATGATAGATGATAGATAGATACATAGATAGATAGATAGATAAAGATGGGATTTTCTAGGGGAGTTGACTTGCACAATTTCAGAAGCTGGGGCATCGTACAGTATGTGTCTGTAAGCTGGAGAACCAGGGATGCTGGTAGCATAATTCCATTTAAGTCCAAAAGCTTCAAAACTAGGAAACCAATTGTGTAATTCTCAATTGATGCTGAAAGCCTGAGAACTTGGGGGTTTGCTGGTATAAGTCCCAGAGTCCAAAGTACTGGCATCAGATCAATATTGGCATCAGATCTGCCATTTTAGGTCGGGAGCCATTTTTATCTAGGGACTCCCAGGCTTTGATTCTGAACATGCCTACATGATGCAACCCCTAAGCATGCTTGTGAAATTCCTCTTGCAGTCTATAAAGCTTCTCTGTGAGTGCTGACATGCTGCTGCTCTCCTTGGAGGGACAACCTTGTCAGTTTTCTCCGTGTTACTGACAATAAATCCCTTGCATGAGATCCAGTGTGTGGTATGGTCCTTGGACTTTGCGTGGACTTTGCAAGTGTCCTATCACAAAAGCCACAGAATCTGTACTTCTAATGTCCAAAGGCAAGAGAAGAAAGATGACCCAGCTCCAGAGGAGATTTTGACTTTGCTGTTTGTTCTATCCAGGTCCCCAGCTGATTAGACAGTGTCTGCTCACATTGGTGGTGGGAACTCTGCACTCAGGCCACTGATCCCCATGCTTATCCCTCCTCCAGAAACACTCTTACAGACACACCTGGAAATAATGCTTTATCAGCTACTTAAGGTATCTCTTAATGAAGTCAAGCCCTAAAATTGACCATTGCAGGTGTTTTAAAGTCTTTGTCTAATAAATCTGACATCTAGGCATTTTCATGATCCATTTCTATTGATTGCTTTGCTCTCTTGGGGTATAGACCATGCTTCTTATTAGTTCTCTTCTCTCCTCTCCTCCTCCTCCTCTTC
>NW_026000272.1:8789160-8798387 GCF_001458135.2 Marmota marmota marmota
CTCTTCTTCTTCTTCTTCTTCTTCTTCTTCTTCTTCTTCTTCTTCTTCTTCTTCTTCTTCTTCTTCTTCTTCATAATTAGGAATTCCTTCCTCCCCACCCCGTGTCCTCTCTGCAGAGTTTATTGTTTTTCTTCTTTTTTCTTTCTTCATTTTTTTATTTTTGCAATTATTTTTTGTTTAGTAATTTTTCTGAACAAATTCTACAAAGTTAGTATTATTTGTCACGTGTGGCTACTGAAGCCTCTTCTCAGATTATTAGTCAGGTAATGATTACATGGACATATACTTGAACATCCAGCACCAAAACTCTTTCAGTCTTAGCTAAAGAACTCTGTTTGCTCATTGGAGAATACCTTCAACACTTACACAGGCAGTTTGCAACTAACTCTGTCTTAGCCTCTACTTCCTGCTTGCACAGAACCCTAAACTCAGACATGAAACCATCCTTTAGGATGCATGTATCCTTGAGAATTCACTCATCCCTACATATGCTCATGGTTCTCTTCATTCCAAGGGATATGGTGGATGTTTATATAGTCTCCTATGGACATTTCATTCTCTGGTTTTTCCTCCAGGTTTTTTGTTTTTGTTTTTGTTTTCCAGTTTCTTCCTTTCCCAAGTTGGTACAGCCACCTTAGGCAGCTGCAATTTTTGACAATTTCAAATAATTTTTTGCAACAAACACCATAGGAATTTGAATATTTGCAATGAGCAAGCTCTGTTCAAGTGAAATAGAGATAATCCATAAAATGGATTTTATCAGGGAGCTGACAGACCTTTAAAATTATGACAGTTTTCTCTGAATGTGGTTTTGGGGGGAGCTCTAAACTGATTCTTCCATTTCCAGTGCATGGTAATCTTCCCATTTTCACAGTTCCCATATTTGTGAGATTGCGAGTTTAAAATAGAAACAGGGAAAAGAGGATAGGAATAGAGCACATTAAATTTGCATAAAGCACACTACTCTTAACATAATTCATCTGTTTCTTGTAAATGTACTTCAGTCTATTGAGACACTATAGTTATATTTCAGAAATCCAAGAAAGTTGGTTTTGACATAATTTACCAGTGCCCATCACTTTTATGATGCAATTTTCTGAGGTCCTTATTCCACCAGAAATGTGCCCTCCATATTCAATATAAATTTTAAGTGTTCCCTCATCCTATCAATGAGAATTCATATTAATTAGAGAATCACTATTACCAATTTTTGTGTGTCATGATCGATTCTCTTAAACCTTGTAGAGGAAGAATATAATTAATGGAAGAGCAAAAGAATATTCAAATAAAGTATTCAGAAAACAGAATTTTCAAAATAGGCATATACATTATTCTATGCTGAGGGCCATTGCTAAGTAAGAATGACGCATGGCATGACCCAGGTCATTTGCAGTGTCATTGCATGTAAGGTGACCTTGCTCAAGTACCAGGACGGATCGGGGTTTAGGGCGTTCCCGGTTTAGGACAATCAGGGTTTAGGGCGTTCCCGGTTTAGGACAATCCGGGTTTAGGGCGGTTCCAGGTTTAAGGTGTACCCTGCTGGGAATAGGGCGTATCCTGCTGCCTCAGGCGCGCCTGCTCATTGAGTTCCCGTTGAGTTCTCCTGGGATTCAGAGAGTATTTTGGGATTTTGCCCAGAACGTGATTTGGGCCCAGAACGTGAATTCCCCCAGAACATGTTTGTGGAGTGCCGGTATGAGTTCGGGAATAAAGAATTGCTGTTTGAATCTACAAGGCTGTGAGTGGCTCATGATTTTGTGCCCAGCCAGACTTCGGCAATTCTATTGTATTATTATTTTTGAGGGGCAGGTACCTGGGATTGAACTCAGGGGTACTCAACCACTGTGCCACATCCCCAGCCCTATTTTGTATTTTATTTAGAGACAGGATCTCACTGAGTTGTTTAGCACCTTTCCATTGCTGAGGTTGGCTTTGAACTTGTGATCCTCCTGCCTCAGCCTCTGAGCCACTGGAATTACAGGCATGCACCACTGCACCCTGCAATACAGGCATATACATTAAATACAACTTTGAGTAACAGCTAGGCCACCGCTAAGAAAGCCTCCAATTATCCCTGATACTTGGTATTTATAACATTCTATTTTCTACAACAACCAGATCATCCACCCCTCGAGTGTGGTCTGAACTTATTGACTCACTTCTGAAAACCACAATACAAAAGTAATGCTATGTAACTTTTGAAATGTGGTTATAAACTTACACCTTTGTTACTCTCTCACACTTCGTCTTGTACCACTTGTTATGGCAGAAGTCAGCTGCCATAACATGAGGTTATCCTTTGAGGAAGCCCACACTGTAGGGACTAAAGCCTGCCAAAGACCACATAAATGAATTTGGAAGTAGATCCTCCCTTCCCCATCAAAACTTTAGATGAGTATGCATTCCAGGATACAGCTTGATTGCAGTGTCATGAGAGAACTTGAGCCAGAGGCACTGAAGTAAGCTACTGCCAGACTCTTCTCAGAAAGTAAAATATAACAGCTTGTTGTTTTAAGTCATTAAATTTTGAATTAATTTAATACATAGGAATACATAACAATTGGGATTGTTACAGAGCAGTTTAAAATTTTTTCTATGACAGAAAGGGAATTATTATTCATGCAAGCATTGAATCAAAAGTTAGCCAAGAAATATTTAAAAAAAAAACTTTCTGCTAATTAAAAGTAAGGAGAAAAAGAAGTCACAATTTCTGTATCTGTTTTCTGCTTAAAACCATATTTTAATGAGCCATTGGACAAACTGTAGGGTAGTTCATGAAATAAAATCAAGAAGGTAGAAAAGTCTGTTTGGAGTCTCTGGTAGCTAAAGTTCCTTCCATGTTACAAACTTAGGTTGGAACTCCTGACCACAAATATTTTGCTTAGGAAACATAATTGATTGGATTGTGTTCCCCCACAACTTTATGTTTTGGGGGAACATATAGCCCCAAGAGCCAAAGTTAAGGTATTTGAGATGAAACCACTGGGAAATAATTAGGTTTAGATGAGGTCATGAGGATGAAGCCCTTGTGATAAGATTAGTGTCTTTATAAAAAGAGTAAGAGACACCAGAGCTTGCTCTATCATGAGAAGTCATGGTGACAAGGCCACCATCCATGAGCCAGGAGGAGAGCTTTCACTGGAAACTAAACCAGCCAAAGCTGATTTTAAACTTTCCAGCTTTGAATCCTGTTAGAGATAAATAGTGGGGTGTTTTAAGCCACCCAGTTTTTGGTATTTTATTAAAGTAGCTCAAACTGATTAAGACAGGAACCTTTATAAAATGGAAGACGGCTCATCAATTTAAGCTAACTTTTTATAAAACTTGTTCTGCAGTGCTGGGGATTGAACCCAGGGCCTTGCACATGCTAAGCAAGTGCTCTACCATTGAGCTCTATTCCCAGCCCTAGGCTAATTTTAAGCTTGTTACTGTTGTTATAAAAGTAATCAATGTTTCCTTTCTACATTAAGAGCACCCAAGATCTGCTACTTAAGAATATCTAGGGAAAGGTGCCTAACACAATACCTCCGGAGATGAGGCTATGAAAGCCAAGAAGTTTTGAATAAAAATAAAACAACTCTGATAACAATAGAAACAAAACTAGTTTTTACAAAACTATCCACTGATAAGGGAAATTGTGATTCATAGAATGAAAGTTTTATTCTCTGAACCACATGTAGGTACAAGTAGAACCTGGTACATTTCACTAGTGTAGAGATAGTCTTGAAACAAACAGGTTATCTATTCTGCATTATACTTTGGAGGATGGATGCAAGTATTTCCATTTTGCCTGTAAAAATACACTTTAAATCAGAATCTTAAAATGTAATTTTATTTATAATAACATGCAGATATCAATCATGTATTTTAAAACTATGATAAGAATAAAACACAGTGAATTTTTTATTTCCCTATCATGGAGGTTTAAAATAGTAGAAATCATTAATCTGCACTGAAAATCTGTATTATAAAATAAGATATTAAGTGGTTTTCTCCATTTAATTTACTGTCCAACATTATTGAACTAATGGTAAAAGCAAAATACCATTTTAAAGAAAATTTACTATACTCTGCAGAGAATATCCATCATATGCTCATAATATCACTACTTGGCTAATCATGGTTGCCTTTTCCATTTAGTTAAAAATAAACCAGCAAAAATACAGTGTAATAACCTGTCTAAAAAACAAAATGCCATTTTTATTCTCATATTTAATCATCCCAACATTCCCTAGAACAAAAGACTTTGGCATTCACATGTGCCAGTAAGTTCCTCTGGAAGGATGCTCAGCAGAGCCCCCAGGTATGTTTCTATCTTCCTTCATCAACAGGCCACTTCAGAACTATAGTCAGGAGGAGATCAAGAGAGAAAGGCCCAAAGAAGAAAGACATTCACATTCATCTGTTTCCAGATACTTCTTTCCTTGGTCCCTTCCCTTTATTCCCACTGGGATAGTCATGTTTTATTTTGTTTTTCTCTTTGAGCCTACTTGCCTAGTTTTTTCTTGAAGATCCTATGAGATAAAAACTATGAAAATACCTGGTAAAACCTAAAGTTCTGTACAAAGGCTAGATGATGGTACCTCTGTAAATTAAATTCTAAATATATATCTTTTTACATTTCAATATTTCTGAATTAATATATACTATAAACATGATGCCTATATTTAATATGGCATGGTTACAATTTTCGCTCCAACATTTATGACTAAATTAGCCATACAACTTACAACTCATGATTTACAACCAAAGAAATAAATGTCACTCTTTTGCTTCCCTCCTGAGAAGTATTGCAAAGGTTGGAAAAATGCTAACAAACCCTAGGATTATAGTTTCTAAAATGCAGTGAACTATTATAGTTAGACTCCCTTTAAGAAAATGTGTTGTTCCAGCAGTAGGACTAGTTGGAAATGATGAGAAGGAAAATTTATTAGAATACCTGAGCAATTTATATCTTACTACCATATTCCAGTCTGTACAGAGGGCATAAATCAAATAGAAATGGATCTCAGAGGTACACAGATCCAATTTCATTTTATAGATCAGTTTTCCTTTTTCACAGGCAGCAAAAGAAGGAGGAGTATGCACTCTCTGGTAGGAACAAAGAGGTCTTATAATATTTTTATTGGCTGGCAAATTCTTATCTCTATCCAAGACATCCCCCAAGCTCTGATTGCTTCAACTAGCTCACAGTACCACTACACCAAATTTCAGAGGAAGAATGAACAGATATATGCCATTATCAGTTCTCAGCCTTTCTGGGGGAACAAGAGACAAGTCTCTTGCAACTACGAACCACAGAACATTAATTTGCAAGTGATAGTCAATATTGTACCACAGAACTTGAGTATGCTGTGCTTCAGGCCACCCATGAATGCTTCAGATTCCATTCTTGGAATGGCAAAAGGACTTATTAAAAAACAAATAATTTGAAAAGTAGTTTTATCATTCACACTTATACATTCATTTACTCCCCCAAGCCAGAACTACGAAGAAATGTCTACTTGACCACAGTATCACAGCAATCTTTCCTGCTGAGCCTTGCTGCAATTTAATAATCCTTCATAGCTCAGCTCTCCAAACACCCACTGAGGTTAATCCTATTTTGGATCTTTAGGTTGGAGCCCAGTTTTTGTAGCTATGACCAAACTACATGTATCAAATTGAACTCTAATTACTGTTATTGATGTCTGGGGCCATGGTTAGCTCATCTACCAAATATTACCTAATGGATAACAATTTATGTGATTATAATATATCAAATATAATGTATGCAAAATGCATATGACTATATGGGAGATGAGTGTAAGATTGAAATGTGTTCAATGCAAGTAAATACTCTCAAAAAACAATGGGTGAAAAACCTTTTCAATGGAGGAAAAGAAGAGACTGTTATTGGCATTGTTTTAAGAGTCAATTCTAGCCTCCATGTCAGTGATTCTTGACCCTCACAGCATATTTCAATATTCTGTGGTACTTCTAAAAAACATATTGATAGCTGGGCTCTAACCTAGGCCAATTGAAATCTAATCTCTAGGAGGTAGGATTGATGCATCTGTTTTTCAAAGACTGCATACTATTCAGATTACAACTTAAGGCAATAAAATAATCACAGAACAGATGGAGTTATAAAAAACAGTGATCAAACTATTTTGGCTGACTTATCACACATTATTTTACCACTACTTTTCTTTTAAATGGTGGAGAAATCAATGGCTAAGTGTGTGATTTTCATCAAGTCTGAAAGTAAATCTTAGATACCTTAATTACCAATTTGTTTATATTCCATCTGGAGGTGGGAAGAGCAGGAATGAGAGTTTTAACAGCTTTTTTACTATGAATATGGCAACATAGACAAAGCAAAGATAAAACACATTCTCTGAACTTAGGTCTAGAGGGGAATGGAGAACACATAAGCAGAATAAGATGCACTATGACTTGGTGTGTGCCATACCAGAAGCCCCCTAAATACTAAAGAACGCAGAAAGCAGTTTGATTAACTCTCATGGGGGCAAGAAACATGTTAGGGAAGACTTTAATATGCAGAGTCTTGGAGACTGAGTTTTGTATGACAGAGAAGATGGAAATTCTGGCACAGAATGTAGAAAAATAAAAAGAAAGGAATCAAAGCATGACATGAGAGGTGACACTTTCTATAGCTCAGTGAGCTGGAATGTAGTTTCTACGTAGGGGAAGAGGTGAACAGGCATTTGGAAAAGAAGTTTGATTAGGAAATATCTTGTTTGCCAAGCTAAGGAAATGCACCTAACTTTGTAAGCAACACAACAGTAAGGGAATGCAAATCGAGGTTTCTAAGCTGGAGGGTAAACTGATCAGTTCCATTAATAAAATCACTTCAGTGAAACTCTAGGTGTCAAGAATGGAAGTTGCAACCTATACAGGTCTTTTAGGTCTGTGTTGCAATAGTTATTTCCTGCTTAGAGAAAAATCAAAAGGTTTTTCTGCTAAGACAAGGAAAAATGTGAATATCAATGTTAAAATCAATAACATTTCTACATTGTGCTTTCATCACATCAGTAAGAAATAACGATTGGAAAGGCAGGTTAATTTAGTTTCTCATGTTTTCAGAACCACCAAATGGCTTCCAGGGTTTCACTTGGAGCATATTTCTGATCTTTGAGATGCTTCCTAGCACTAACCAATCTGGGATAAACATTCTCAGTTCTCTCACCTGCCTTTTTTTCCCCCATCATGGATTAAGAAGAAGCCTATTAATCCAGGAGATCCTATTCAATGAAAATGTATTTGCAGAGGCTAGCTGGGCAAAGGTATAATGAAACAGTTTCACATACCCACCCCATCCCAATCGATGAGGTGGTAATGACACTTTGCTGATTTCCATGTCAAGGAAAAGCTTTTGCAAAACTATTCTAATGAAAAGATATGAGGGGCAACTGTGTACAACACATCAATAAGCTGAGTGATGGATTTCAGAACACATGCACTTAGCTGCATTTTTATGGGAAGTAATTTGGGTAATTGTAACAATTATGTAACTAAGTATGTCATCTTAAAAGTACACTAATTTTATAATTGTCAAGCTGTACACTGGAGACTTAAAGACTGAAACCATTTCCAATTATCTTTTTACAATAACGATAGGAATGAAATGCTGAGATAGGACGTTATCTCATAGTGCTGGTATTTCAGCTGGTGATTACCAACCTAGCAAGAAGAAGTGTACAATTACCCATTGCAAATAGGATCTGAATGAAGCTGTAAACTTGGTCTTTTTAATAACATAAGCTCTTGTTAAGGATGTTTTTAATATACAAAACCTCTCTATAATTTATGCCTAGACTAGTTATGAATACAAATTAATGTCTTTGCAGTTAGAGCATGACCCAGTATATATCTAGTATATATCCCCAATTAAAATAGTATTTCACTCATATTTCATCTTCTATATCTCATCTTCTGATGAAAAGGACAAAAATATTGCAAGGATTTGGTGAAATGGAAAAAAACAGTATCCTAAACTCCAAAAGAATGTGGTGTGCCAAAGTAAACTTTGGAAGTCTCTTTACTTTCTCTCTCTCTCTCTCCCCTACCCCCATACAAAGTGCAGGAGTTAGAACAGATAACTTGTAAAACAGCATATAATCTCACCACCACATGCCTATTTAACAAATAATGTTTTATCTGAGGTAGTGGAAGGAGTTAATGTAATTTCAGCAATCCCTAGACATAATATGTGCAATTTTGTAAGCATATGTATTTTCACAGAGAGAAGGCTTTCCTCTAATGCTCAGAGAGGTCCTACTCTGCACCCTCCACAACACACACAAAAAGATTACGAATCACTGATCCATATTTCTTCCAACTTTAAGTGTTTATGTTCTAAATATGTAGAAAATCCAAGAACGTGTGTTCAGGGGGCTTCTTTTGGAAGGCTTATTACAAGTTGGTTCTATCATTGTACATACAGATACTCGAGAAAAATAATCGTATCAGACACAAGCATACACACTTGCACATACACACTATAAATTTATCAGACTTCTTAAACCATTTTACAAGTTCAGAACAAGAAGGGAAGCTCCATTTTAATGAGATCCTTATGGATAAATTGCTAATGTGCTCTAATACAACTCAACTTGATATAAAAATGAAAAGACAAATAGACTTGGCCTGAGTTCCAACCTTAATTCTGCTACTGACTAACTCTGTGACCTTGAACAATGCACTTGACAAACTTTGGACTCAGTTTCTTCTTCAATAAGAACTAAATGATTATGGCAAGAAGTACAAGGTTTATTCTTGCCTTAAAGTTGCATGATGCCATTGTACAGTGTTGTAGAAAACTTCTCTTTTGATACAGCAAATAAATGTTATAATGTTCTGACAACACACACACACCATTTTTTTACAGGATTCATTATGCATTCAGGCATATAGCTTATAAAATATAAAATAAACACCATGGGGATGAAATTTATGTATCTTGAAATATTAGGTAAGAAAGGGTATTTAATGTATTTCTGAGCTAAAATCCTTGCCAAAATCTTCAAAAACAGCCAGTTACTCAAAAAACTATTTTATTGTTTGCTGCAGTCTGGCTGGGCACAATCAGGAGCCACTTGTCAAAAGAAACTAACTTTATTTTTAGAACCACACACGCCAAACAAAACAGCCTCTCAGGAAAAACCCTCAGAGCCCCAACTGCCACCACCGGCTTTCCACAAGCCTCTCTCTCCCACACAAGC
>NW_026000272.1:8803772-8804970 GCF_001458135.2 Marmota marmota marmota
TGGTGTGAGGGGGAAGGGAAGAAAAAAAAAGAGAGAGAGAGATAAGTGTCACAGTAGAATGGGTAGAGAATAGTGATGGGAGGGGAGGGGAGAGGAGGGGGGATAGGGAGGGCAGCAGAATACAACTGACACTAGGATTGCTGTATGTATACACATGGATGTATAACCAATGTGATCCTGCAATCTGTACACTGGAAAAATGAGAATTCATACCCTATTTGAATCAAATGTATGATATGTCAAGATCACTGTATTGTCTTGAGCTACCAACAAAAAAATGGTAAAAAATCAATTTGCCAATAAGATATAGCAGGAAGAAGGTATACCTGTACCATTATTGTTTGGGGTTTTTTTGTTTTTGTTTTTAATATTTTTTGTTGTAGTTGGACACAATACCTTTATTTTATTTCTTTACTTTTATGTGGTGCTGAGGATCAAACCCAGAGCCTCGCCCATGCTAGGTGAGTGCTCTACCACCGAGCCACAACCCCGGCCCCCGTACCATTATTTTTACCTAGGAAAAAATGTAGAGTGCTTATGAATAAATAAGTCTATTTGTAGACAGTCATGCCAATTTTACTCATGACAAGTCATATGTAATTTGGAGTTTCCTAAGTGGTAATTTAAAATGCAAATTCTGTTATTGAGCTGATGATGAATGTTCAAAAGTGACTTGGGATGACCTAACCCTTTGCAGACAGCTTTGTCATACTGCAAATGGACCCCATTTCTACATGTGCTATTACATGCTCTATTTAGATGGGCTAGAAAGTCCAAGAACCTGAGCCCCAGAATCAATCATTGCCTTCTATTCTGGACCATTGTGCTATAGCACATCACACTGGGGTGGGAGGGAAGCAAGGAAAGGTACACTGGAGCTAAAGGGCAGGAAATGTATCAAGGATTCTCCTCTGGAGGCATGATTCCATGTCTGGGTGCCGCAGTCTGGCTGGGGACAAATGCCGCAGTCTGGCTGGGCACACAATCACAAGCCACCACACAGCTTGTAGATTCAAACAGCAACTCTTTATTCCCGAACTCACACCAGCCGTCTACAATCCCGTTCTGGGGAAATCCACGTTCTCTGCCCAAATCCACTCCCACTGGGCTTCTGTCTACTGTCTGAATCCCGTGAGAACTCAAGGGGAACTCAGGCAGCAGGATACGCCCTATTCCCAGCAGGAATAATCTTAAACCT